>NC_091355.1:23810668-23835668 GCF_038502225.1 Cherax quadricarinatus | reverse complement strand
TGTGTGTGTGTGTGTGTGTGTGTGTGTGTGTGTGTGTGTGTGTGTGTGTGTGTGTGTGTGTGTGTGTGGGTAGAAAGAGGATTATTGGAGTAATAACAGTTTAAAGAGGATGGTAAAGGAGATAAAGTTAGCAGATGTGAAGTTTGACAAAGTACGTATATGGAGAAGTAAGTAAAGGATACATTGATGATGGTGGAGCCAGTGAGAGAATGTGCCAGTCCTTATCAGCAGATTTTACTGAGAATAAGAAACAGTTTTAGAGATCAATACAGTGAGGAAGAATGGAGAGCAAAAAATAGTCTTGTCAAATAAAGAAAAAAAGGGGAAGGGGGAGATATTAGTGAGGCAGAGGCACTGGAAAAATGGGGAGAATATTTTGACAAGTTGTCGAATGTTGTTGATGAAGGAGAGGCAGTGATATGAAATATTGGGTAGGGAAGCATACCACTGGGCAAGGAGGGATACCACTGGGCGAGGAGGGATACCACTGCTAAGGAGTGAGGTGGAGCCAGAACGTCTTCCCAGATATGTGCTGGGATAGTTGCTATGTTTCAAGGTCTTCCATCTGCCACGTGTCCATCTGCCACGTGTCTATCTGCCACGTGTCCATCTGCCATATATCTATCCACTCTGCTGTCTACATCTTAACTCAGAAATGCCGTGTGGGCAAGCGAGAGGAGAGTTGAAAGGGGCATTGAGCTGGGGGGGTCAACGTCAGTAACATTCTCAAGCCGTGAGGCTGTAATGACTATACTTAATAACATTCTACATCAGAAAAACAATAAGCAAATCCTTACAAAATAGATCTTTTAAGTGAAATATTGAGTGTTTTAAGAACAGATAACTCAGCTTTATTCATTGTTAAGAAACTATGTACATCCTAGTTCCAGTGTTGACAGAAGGGTTGTTGAGGTGGTTCGGACATGTAGAGAGAATGGAGAGAAAATGAATGACTTCAAGAGTGTATCAGTCTGAAGTGGAAGGAAGGCGGGGTAGGGGTCGGCCTATGAAAGGTTGGAGGGAGGGGGTAAAGGAGGTTTTGTGTGCGAGGGCTTGGACTTCCAGTGGGCATGCGTGAGCGTGTTTGATAGGAGTGAATGGAGACAAATGGTTTTTAATACTTGACGTGCTGTTGGAGTGTGAGCAAAGTAACATTTATTAAGGAGTTCAGGGAAACCGGCAGGCCGGACTTGAGTCCTGGAGATGGGAAGTACAGTGCCTGCACTCTGAAGGAGGGGTGTTAATATTGCAGTTTAAAAACTGTAGTGTAAAGCACCCTTCAGGCAAGACAGTGATGGAGTGAATGATGGTGAAAATTTTTCTTTTTCGGGCCACCCTGCCTTGGTGGGAATCGGCCAGTGTGATAATAAAATAATAAATATATGAATAAGAGTGGATGGTCAAGGGACCCCATTCTACTTACTGTTTGCTCGGAGCCAGCATAGAACCCTCCGTTTTCATTCACACATACTGTTTAATCGAAGCAGGGATCGAACACTCCGATTTATTTACAGTTTGAGCAGAGCAGGAATTGAACCCTCCATTTTCTTTGATATATCCGTTTCATTTTCCCCTGGTAGTTTAAGTTATTCTTGCAAGTATGGAGGAATACCAGTTTTGGATGAGCGCTGGGAGTAAGTTAGGAATAACGAGGAAAAATTTAGAAGCTTTCATTAGTGCTTAGATCCAGGAAAGAATGGAGAAGGAAAGAATTGAAAGAGAAGAAAGACAGTTAGAAAGAGAAAGAGAGGAGAAAAAGGAGAGAGAGCGAATTGAAAGAGAAAGTCAAGAAAGACAGTTAGAAAGAGAAAGAGAGGAGAGAAAGCAGAGAGATCGAATTGAAAGAGAAAACCAAGAAAGAGAGAGAGAGAAGACAAAAAGGAGCGTGATAGACTTGATCGTGAAGAGAGAGCTAAAGTACGTGAGGAACAAGTTAAATTAAATGAACTTGAGGAAATAGCAAAGGATAGAGAAGTTGAGGAAAGAGCTAGAGAACATGATTTAAGAGAGTGAGAGAGAAAGATCGCTAGTTCGAAAAATATCGCTTTGAATTAGAGAATAAAAAGTTAACTTTTACACAACAACAATTAGAGGAAGGAGTAATTGAACATCATGCAGCTAGGGCACATATTCCAACACCTAATTTACCTCCCTTCACAGAGGGTGAAGACATTACTTCATTCATTATCAGGTTTGAAAATACCACTAACCTCTGTGAATGGCCTGCTGACACCTGGGCTACCAGGTTAGGAATGTTATTTTCTGGTACGGATTTGAATATCTACGCAACTTTGTAGCAGGATATCATATGTAATTATAACCTACTGAAGAAGGCAATCCTTAAAGCATATCAAAAAAACACAAATTCTTATAGGAAAGATTTCAGGTATGCCACCTTACAGCCTGGCCAAAACTTTCAGCAGTTACAGGTAACACTCTTTTGTTTGTTCGATTTTTGGATAGAGGGTTCAGGAACTGATCACAGTTATGAATCTCTTAAAGACTTCATGGTTGCTGACCAGTTCCTGACAGCTCTTCCCCACCAGATACGAACATTCATTAGAGAACGTAACCTGATTAAAGCTGATGAAGTTGCTGAGGCCGCTGACTTGTATGCTGAGGCTCACAATTCCTATAAGGACCAAAAGGGATCGAACCCTAAGGGCAAGGGTTCACCAGATCAAAAGAAAATAAAGCCTCTAATAGAAAGCAAACTAACTTCTTTTATTTCTGTTTGTGATTTATGTGGTGTTAAGGGACATAAACGTCCCGATTATCCTTCTAAGAAGGTCCAAAAAGTAGGAAAATGTTTTAAAGACTGTAAGGACCAGCCACCCTTCTGTTCAGGAACAGTTAACGGACTTAATGTATCTACTATTTTACGAGACACTGGATGCACATGTATAGTCATTTCTGATAAGCTGTTCCCTAACCTTGAAGAAACTCATTCCTCTGCTATACTCTCAGACTACTTGGGCCGTACAGACACTTTTCTTACCATCCGTTGTTACATTAGGTCTAAATGGTTCACAGGTTGGTCTGAAGCCGTACTAGCTCCCATCACTTCTTGCTCCGTACTAATAGGTAATGTAAAAGGCACCATTCTTCCTTCTGAGGTTGACCTTTCATCACCAAAGATGGACATCAGTTTCTCAGCTCCTCTTCCTGTAGAGTCAAAGAAGCCCCTCAAAAGTTCAGATGAGGCAATGTATCGGGATATTCATGTGGGGTTAGAAAGCAGTGATACTACTCTCGAAAGCGAGATAGTAGAATCACCGGTTCACTTTTTAGATGAAAGTGAGAATATCACCTCCAATACTATAAATGTCTTGACTTGGGCTCAGATCAAAGCCCAGGCTTCTCCTACTGTCCATCCTTTGATTTTCCCTGACTTTAAGCCTTTAGATATATCGAAGGACTCCTTTGTCAATTTACAACGTAATTGCCCTTCTCTTCAGAATTGCCATAAGGCAGCTAGACAAAATCAAGCTATCCAAAGGAAAAACTTTTCACATAAATTTGAATATATAAAAGGTATCTTATATAAATCAGTATTCAAATTAAATTCAGATGAGATATACTATT
Organism: Cherax quadricarinatus; assembly: GCF_038502225.1. Classification (NCBI taxonomy): domain Eukaryota; kingdom Metazoa; phylum Arthropoda; class Malacostraca; order Decapoda; family Parastacidae; genus Cherax; species Cherax quadricarinatus. The sequence continues at coordinate 23,832,083 of NC_091355.1, read as the reverse complement.
CCATCTTAGTTGTTCCAAGTCAATGCAGAGAGATTGTTCTTAAAATGGCTCATGACCTAACAGTGGCCGGACATTTCTCGCATCGTAAAACCTTAAATAAAATTAGGGAAACCTAGTTTTGGCCAAAAATGTCCTCAGATGTCACTACCTATTGTAGATCGTGTAAAGTTTGCTAACTGTCATCCTCCCGAGGTACCAGGCGAGTACCTATTGCCAAAATGCCAATCTTTACGGTACCGTTTGAAAGAGTAGCTAGTGACATCGTTGGTCCTTTATCACAACTTTCATCTGGGGGACATAGATATATATTAACATTAGGTGATTGTGCCCGAAGCCGTACCCTTGAAGAACATTACTACTACAGAGGTGGCTGAAGTCCTTTTGTCCATCTTCTCCAGAGTTGGCATCCCTAGAGAAATTTTGTCTGACCGTGGGACACAGTTCACATCTGACTTAATGCAACATCTCTATAAACTTCTGGGAGTGAAGCCTCTCTTCACAACACCCTATCATCCCAGCTGTAATGGGATGATTGAGCGCCAGCATTCGGTTCTCAAGTCCATTTTACAGAAACTTTGCTCCCTTAAACCTAAGGAGTGGCATCGTTACCTACCCTGTGCTTTGTTTGCCATGAGGGAAGTTCGCAGTGACTCTTTGGGGTTTTCACCTTTTGAACTTCTCTATGGTAGACAGGCCAGAGGCCCATTGTCCGTCCTTCATGACTTATGGACTACTGAGGACGTAAATGCTGAGTTTCAGTCTTCTTATCAGTTTCTCCTTGACCTTAGATCCAAACTCGAGGAGACCTCTGACATAGTTTCGAAAAACTTAAGCTTGTCAATGGACCAGTACAAAACCTATTTTGATTCCAAAAGTCAGAGGAGAAGTTTTAAAGTAGGAGATGAAGTTTTGGTACTTTTACCAATAAAATCAAATAAATTATTAGTTGCATGGAAAGGTGCATATAAGGCATTAAAATTTTTTGGGAAGGTTGCTTACCTCATAGAAGTCAAGGGGAACCTAAGCTTTATCATATCAACATCCTTAAGAAATATTACTGAAGAAATTCGGTTAACTGCCTGAATAACTTTGATTTAGTTTTTCCACACTTGATAAGACAACTGAGGAGTGTAAGGTATGCGTAATTGATACCTCTAACGAAGACTATGGCAGAGAACTACACGACTTGGTGACTCTCGACCACTCGAGTGCAACAAACTTTAATGTTAATGAGTCTTTGGATGACCATAAGAAACATGAACTACTTCAATGCGTGAGTAACTTCTCAGACGTTTTTACTGATATTCCAGGTGTCACCTCCACGGTAGTCCATAAGATTGACTTAGTCACGGACAATCATATCAAACGGAAATTATACCCAGATCCAGCTCACCTTAGGGATGCATTTGACTGAGAGGTAGACAAATTATTAAAACTAAAGATCATTGAACCTTCAGTATCTGTATATTGCTCACCAGTAGTCATGGTTAAGAAGGAGGATAATTCATATAGACTTGCTATTGACTTCAGAGGCCTTAATGCTATAACTCGGTGGGATGCTGAGCCTATGCCCTTAATAGATAGCGATTACACAAATTTTATGACTCTTCCTTCTTTTCAGAGATTGATATTGCGCAGGCATATCGTCAATTAATGTTAGATCCTTCTTCTAAGCAGTACACAACTTTTCCTAACCACCATGGACTGATGCAGTATAGAACTATGCCCTTCGGTTTGGTAACTGCCTGTGCTACCTACGTGAGACTGATGAGAAAGTCTTGGGTAATATGCCAAATGCTTTAGTTTATTTTGATAACATTTACGTAATGACATCCACGTGGAGCAAGCATTTCCAAACATTAACATCAGTTTTACATAGGTTACGCTCACATGGCCTCACTGCCAAGCCAAAGAAATGCTTCCTTGGGTATAACAAGATTAGATATCTCGGACTGATTCTTTCTAATAACTCTTTGCAGCCTCTCCCCAGTAAGATCGAAGCTTCATTAGAGTTTAAATTCCCCAAAACCAAGAAGCTCATGCATAGCTTTCTTGGTTCTGTAAATTTTTATGCACAGTTTATCCCGAACCTCACTGATCTTACAGGCATCTTATCTGACTTCCTTAAAAAGTCTGTGAAGGAACCTCTTGAACTTTCTGACATAGCTCGAGAAAAGTTTAATGATATTAAGGACATCTTCTCTAAAGACCCTATACTCAAAATTCCAGATATTAATAAGCCGTTTTGTTTAAGGACTGATGCCTCCAATACCAGTTTAGGTGCAGTGTTGCTACAGTACCATGATGATACTCCCTACCCTGTATGCTTCCTAAGCCAGAAATTTCTTCCTGCAGAAACGAGATACTCTACCATAGAAAAGGAATGTTTGGCCCTTGTGTGGGGTATCTCCAAACTTAAATTTTATTTACTGAGAAAAAAATTTATTTTAGAGATGGATCACAAACCTTTGATATACCTAAAAACTTTTAAGGGAACCAACAGTCGCCTCTTGAGGTGGACATTGGCACTAGAAGCATTTAAGTTTCATATTTTATATATCAATGGTTCATCCAATTGTTTCTCTGACTGGTTAAGTCGTGACAATCAGTAGATTTGTTGCCTTATGCAACTTCATATTAGAACTTTTTCCTCGCCTATTCTTCTTATACTTCTTAACTATAAATCTTGGTATGGGGCAGTGTGAGGGAAAAGTTCAACAGATAGGAGCAGCGAGCGAGTACATGGTAACAATTGTTTGATTGCCGGCTGCTTGTTGAGGTAGGGTCAGTCTAGTTCCCGCTATCCTTCCCTTTCTCCCCACCTCGAAAGGTGACGTGTGGGGCTCCGGCCAAAGAGTAATCACTCGACTCACAGCTCCCAGCACAACTGTAAGTAAAAGCCTGTGCTCCTATTCTAGTGGATATTGGTTGAAAGTTTTACTTTTGACCAATAATAAACTTAGTCCTTTCAGTTTTAAGCTCTACATGAGACTTTTAGATAATCACCACCTTTTTTAAGAATCTTACACTTATCATGTAGAGTGATTTCTTAAGCAGTGGGTAACCTGTATCTCTTTCCAGCTTAGAATGACAGCTTGGGTCACCTGCCAACCAATGAGAAGAGTTGAAGGAGATGGACTGAAACCGGTCTTGAGATATCACTTTATGATCTACCTACCTGATTTATTGTACAAGACACAACCCCTCATCTTTGTAGTGGTAAAGAACCTGCGTTCCTGTCATCGGGACTGACTATTCAAGGCTATAGACTCCATGAGGAACTAGTCGTTGGGTTGTCAGTAAACACCTGTGACCCCCCCACATCATCAGTAACGGCTACAATTTCTACAAGACGGTGTCAACCTCAACCAGACACCCCAGTATAACTGTATATATTAGCGTTGAATTCAAATGTCATTTTTCCATTTCATTTTTCATTTTTCTTTAAAGTAGGATACACCTTCATGTTTCAATGTTTTATCTTTGCAATATCTTTGTGAATTATTTCTTTTTCTATTCATTAATTTTCCTGAGGAGGAGCCAGCCTTTGTAATACTGTCTGAAGTTGTTACAGGGCTGAGTAAGCCTTCACAACTGAGGAGGTTTACCGATATGATTTAGGGGATACTGAAACTTGAATACAAGACTGCTTCAGAACACACATGACAGGGTAATGTTTGTCAGCCTATGGGCATCTATAGAAGTTGGTTCCAGGGAGGGATAGGATTTAGTGAGATGGTGGGATGAGATTATGAAGCTTCAAATTAAGAATTTTTATGTGCTTCAGGGTAGGGAGGCCAATCGCTTGGCATATGATTTAATGTGGTATCTGGAGGGCCAGTTGTGGCATTGTTATGCTCAGGGAGAGGTGAGTGGGGTTTACCTAGTGGAAGAGACTGAGGCCATTAAAGAATAGATTCGGGTTTTGAAAAATTATCACTTCGATGGGGCACGCATTATGGTAGGGATAGAGGAACCATTGTGGGGTGATAGGCCGTCAGCCTGTGTTTTACGAAGCCAGATGCAAAGTCATAAGGTGACTGAAATTATGAGTTTAGTGGTGCATGACGAGTTTGACGGGTATAATGAGGGACAAGTATTAACGACAACTTAGGGGATGAGTTTTCATGTAGATGCTGGAGTAGGCTACAAATGCAGAGTAAAAGTGTGAACGAGAAGGCAATTAAAAAATTGGGGAGGGGAATACAATGTGAATTGGATAATCACAATCGACTTATCATGGGTGGGCCAATATCAGAGGCAGAGGTGTGGGAGGTGCTACAAGGAAGGCGTAAGAGGAAAGCATCGGGCATTGATGGAATCCTCTGTAAATTCTATATTCATCATTGGGAGGTAATATGAGGTTTCGTGGTTTGCTTACTCAACACTTTGAAGGTGGGAGGGGTTTTAGGTAAGTCGCAGTGTATGGCAGTTTTGGCATGGTTAGGAAACATGATGCGCTATTAGCAATCGGGGACTATTGTTCCATATGTGGTGTGACTGCAAGATATATGCAAAGATTTTGGTGAATAGGCTTAAGAAGGTGTTTAGCAAAGTGATACATGTAGGACAGTTTGGTGTGCCAGGTAGGACGATGTATGAGGGTCATGGGGATATCAGGGACTTGGCCAAGGGATGCAGGGAGAGGGGGGGTGGTGTTCTGGCTTCAGACTGAGAGTGGCATTTGATAGTGTAGAAAGAGAGGTCTTATGGAGGTTTATGAGATGGCAGGGATTTGGGAATGAGGTAGTCACTTGAGCCTGCTCCTTGTACAATGGTACGGGTTTTAAAGTACAAATAAATGGGAGGTTTGGAGGGCTCGTGCAGCTGGGCAGGGGCATACGACAGGAATATCGCATGTCTCAACGACGCTGTGAACACTAACTCCAAGGCTGAGGGACTGATTACCTCATCTTTTGTATATAGTTCTACTGTCTTCCTATTATGTCCTAGAATCTGTATTGATAAAGCCACTGGATGGCGAAACGTCTACAATAAAGATATCCAGATGTTGCACATGTGTCTTAACATTCATATTGTAGGTATTTTATACCTTTCTTGCACAACTTGTCAGACACTGCAACATCATGGAATCTTGGTTCAGAGGACATCTACAAGACCTTCTTCACGGCTGCTGCAACTAACCCATCTCTTTGGGAAGGACCTACTTCCACGGGGGAATCCCGCCTACCAGTGGCTATGCCTTCGTCTACTGCCCGTCCTTATCCACTGACGCCTATATAACCGCCAGTCTTCTTGCCTTTGCTCCATATTCTCCTCCACCACGATGCTGTGAACACTAACTCCAAGGCTGAGGGACTGATTACCTCATCTTTTGTATATAGTTCTACTGTCTTCCTATTATGCCCTAGAATCTGTATTGATAAAGCCACTAGATGGCGAAACGTCTACAATAAAGATATCCAGATGTTGCACATGTGTCTTAACTTTCATATTGTCGGTATTTTATACCTTTCTTGCACAATAATTGTGACGTAGGACACCACTGCCTAAGTCCCCTCCCCATTACAATCTCCTCCCCCAAGCACCCATTTATCTGTACCCTCGCCATGGCACTCTGGTGCAACGCTTCTACCCAACCCACAATTTCATCACCAAAATCCTGTCTCCTGAGAACTGCTCCCAATGCTCCTCATTCAACCCTATCATATGCCCCCTGCCAATCTAATGCCAATTCCGCCACCTTCCCCCTTTGATTCCACGAATCCCCTAAGTATCCCATGCCCCTCAACCATAGACCTCCCTGGCAACCCAAACTGAGTTTTCGATACCACCCGCCCTACTATGCACCTACTCCTATTCCCCAATACCTTGACAAACAACTTATAATCTGCGCATAATAACGAGATAGCCCGGTAGCCACTAAGGGTGTGCTGCCCCTTTTCCTTCAGAACCAACACAACCATGGCAGTTGCCTGCTTCGCTCCCAATGCTCCCCTCTCCTTCATTGAATTCAATAACCTTACAAAAAAAACCCTTATCAGCTCAAAATGCTGTAGATAAAACTCTGGTAGGAGATCATCGATTTCTGGAGCTTTGCCCTTACACATCCCACACGAAGCCCTCCATATATCCTCTTCTGTTATTACCCCACCCAATGCCTCCCTATCACTACTCCCCAAATTGCAAGACACACTCACACACCTGCTCTAGAACCTCAACCCCAACCCTACCACTTTGCCAATACCCCTCATACCAGTTGTCCACATATGCACACATTCTATTCATGGCCTGTAACACCTGCCCTTCCCTATAACCTCCCACCGACTCGTGTACCTCCAACTATGTAATAGCAGTAGCCTGTTGCCGTTGCTTCGGTCTATGCAAGACACACACATCGATGGCCTATGGCCCCAAAAAACCTCGTCCACCACCGCCTGTACCCACACCACTTGAAACCTCTTGTCCTGTAACTTGAGCAGTCTTCCCCTAATAACAATAATGTTATCCATAGGATAATTACCCGCCACCACCCCCCTCGCATTACAACCCCTTGGCCTATCCTCCAAATAGTTGGTAAGTCCATACTTCAAGTTATTGATCCATTTCCCTTCCCTCACATAATGTTGCCTAATCCTTCCTTTAGCCACACAATCCCACCATGTCACCACATCCTCCAATGCATTTGCTTTTCCAGTGAGCCCCTTCCACAGTGTTGTAAACCTCTCCAACCCCTCCTCGTCACCAAACACACTTTTGTTTAACTTCCAATAACCCTTATAAATACCCGCAAGTGACTCCCACCCCACCTCCGCTACTACTGCATGATGATCCAAATAAACGTCTATTGTATGGAAATTTTTGACTAAGATCTCTTGAGAGAGATACAGTCTGTCTAAACGAGCCACTTAATCTTGCCTTACGAACGTGTGCTCAACCTCCCACGACCCCCCTCCAAACACATCCCTTAACTGAATATCCCTCAAGAAGTCATGCAAGGCCACAGTCACATAGTCCGCCCCTTTTGGTTCCATGTCTGCCCTCCGAATAATACAGTTCCAGTCCCCTCTTACAACTGCCACAGCAGGTAAGCCCCATAAGAAAAAAAACTAGATCACACACAAAATCCCTCTTCACTTTCACATCATTTTCTGCAGGCACATACACACTTACAAAAACACCCTCTTCCCCATCTACCACCCATCCACACTCAACACTCTCCTTCCTCCTCCCCCCTTGCTTCTTAACAAAGCAAATGGGCTCACCTCCTTGAACATGATACCCACACCTCCTTTCTGGCTGGCAGATGGCAGAGTCACCACCTGAAACCCTGCCACCTCCAACACTCTACCCTCCTGAAAATTGTGCTCCTGGAGAAACACAATATTCACTGTAGATTTATGCAGAAACATCCTAAACCATTCTCTCTTTACTCTATTACACAAACCATTTACATTCACCATCATACACCTGAGGACACTTATAGTTTCCAACCCTGCCTCTTCACTCCATTCTTCCAAGGTCCTCCTGCACCTGGAAAACCACTGGTCTTCACACAACCTTCCCTCCCTCCCCCCTTCTTTCGGTGCTGCTTGTCATGGCCACCACTACAATTCCCTTCCTGCCTCTCAGGTCTCTGTGCCGGCATCAGAATAGCATCTGAATCTGATGCCACCACACTCTTCCTCGGGTTGATCTCCTCCATGTCATTGTCCAAGGAGGCTTCACAATGAACCTCAACCTCCACCATGCATTGTTCCACTAAACACGGCAACATCTCTCGCTCACTTCTGGGCTCATTGTCCCCACTGTGCTCCTGCCTTGCACTTTTCACTGTCTTCAACCCATGTCCATGCACCATCCCAGGTACATCCTCCTCCTCAGGTGGTGACAAAGTCCACAACACCTCCACCAGCTCTTCTTCAAGCGCCAGCACTTCCTCCTGTACACACACCTCTGCACTTGCCTTTGTCAAAGTTGTGGGCCCAGTTAAGTCCTGGTATGCCTCACTCATGCCAGTCTCAGCAAAGAGCTCCTCCACCACCTCACTCCACAAACGACCATGCCCTTGCTCATGCCTTGAGCCCTCAACGACTAGATCCAACATGGGAACAGGGGCCTCACCAATCTGTGCGGCGCCCACCTCTGCTTCACACACACATTGCCGCCATATGATCATACGCCCCACATATGTGGCAGGTACACCACTGCCCAGCGTACGACACTAGAACCTGTGTCTTGAAATGCCGCAGAGTCATCTTCAGGGAAAATGTTCTCTCCAGACGGCCCATGTAAGCACCCCTTGCCAACTTGCCATGATATGCCAAATGTAGCCCTGTAAGCCTCAAAAACACTCCTTATGTCTGCTTCATCAGACTCAAATGGTTACGGAGCTTTACAGATATGAAGTGCTATGAGACGTCAATTAATCTTACTCGCACAGCCTGTGTAGCGTCTATACTCATACACAGATGGTGAATTCAATTTCACGAGAATCCTATACTCCCCATTCAGGGCTACACCATACACCTCCTCGTCCAGGATTCCATATGCCTCCATTATGATGGCCGGGAGTAACACTTGTGCAGACGTGGGTGAAATTGCCCCACGGATCAGCTCAATTCCAATGGTGTTTACATGATGCCTCACACTTAGCACCATGTTGATACAAGGTGGCTCGTCTGAATGAACAGCAGAGGGGTGCAGAGCACAACCACACTCTACCACAGTCAGGCTGCGAATTATATATATGTTTTCTTGTATTTTTATACAACATTCAGCCTCTCATGTGGTTGTATTACAACCCAAGGAGTCCAAAGGCTTGTTATCCTGGGTGTACAGGGAGTAAAATAAGCACAGCAGTAAAACTTTTGACTTGTATTATTCTTCACCAAGTAAGAACAGAAATATGTACACTATATACACTATGTATAACAAGAGGTATTAGTGCACTCCACTGTAAGCAAGGCAGAATAGAAGCCACTAGAGAGCAGACCGTGCTTTAACCAGCTCTAGAATGGGAATGACAAGAGCAGACAGGTGTGTGGTACCCAAAACACCTGTGTGATTGCCAAAACCATCTTCTCATTGGCTGGAACCTGGTTATTATTTGAACGATGGAGCCCCATCATTAACCCTTAGCACCTGGTTCGCTGGTTGGGGGAGATAGCCTGTAAATGAGGGTGTGTACATGCACCAAATAAAGGTTATGTACTCTTTGCATGCCACAGGTTGCATGTTAGCATAATGTACCTTGTGGTATGCTGCATGAGTCTCTGTATTTCTATTGTGACCCATGAATGGGTAACAATGTATATAATGAATATTATCAGTTCATATAATTTTATATTGCTTATATGTGCAATATTAGCTAAATCATAAATATATTGTTTTATATTATTATTTGACTTAATTATATTATTAAGTAGGATGTAACATTTATATATATTTAGTGCTCATAGTTCGAGAGTGTTAAGTAGCTGCCACATTGCCTAACTACCAGTTCCGCTTGTTTTGTTGCCGGCTTCTGTGTTGCTGGGCAGCAGCAGTCTACAGAGAGTCACGTGATCAGGGTGGGGTGATCACACCTCACCTGAGTCTAAGAGGGTCTGTCCTTCGCTAGCTCTCACTTGGGAGCTATCTCTCTCTCTTCTCTGTTTGACGTGGCTTCCGACAAGACGTGCCTCACACCAGTTCTTCCTTACTGGCTCTTGTTGGAAGATCATCTCTGTCACTTTCTTGTTGTTGGTTCTGTGTAACTCTGTTCACAGAACATAGCCTTAGATTTTCGACGTTGTACTGAGGTTGTGTGTCGCATAGACACTCTGAGAAACTCAGGTCCTGAGCTGTAGCTTCTGACTTAATTTGTACTGGTATCTGTGTACTGTCACAGTGACTTTTGTGGAGGATCTGTAGATGGTCCATACTTAGTGTCATTATATTAACTCCTGATTCTTTGTTGCTGTTGCTTTTTACATTGCTGTTCGGCTTATCAGCCGTTTTATTGTTCAAACAAGCTGTTCTGATTGCCAGGGTGGTCAAGAAGTTAGTTTATGTGAGGAATTTTAGTCAGAAACTGATTAAGTCTAGAGGAGTCTTAATACATAGTGAACTACTTAGAGCACTTTCACACATACACACAAACTTACTTGTATATATTTGTATTATGATATTAAATGCTAACAATGTACCAGATGGTACTTAAAAGCCATAAAGATGTGATATGTACCATCAGAACTATACTACTGCACGAGAGAAGTGATTATTTTGATAATTTCGACTACTTTAATTTGATAATATATGCCTAGACAACTTTATTGTTATTAATAAACTTATAAAATTTTTAATTTCGTTAGTTAGTAGCCTACCAGTTTTAATCCTGAAGCACTATTGAATCTTACTATTGTCTAATGGATAATTGGACCAGGATACTGACTACTTGTTACAAAAACCCAATAACAGGCTGGATGCTAGAGTGGCAGTCCTTTCTAATATTCACTGGAGATCTTTATGCTTATTAGATATCGCATTTTTTGTAACAAATGGGGGCCTGTCCGAGATTTGAACCCAGGAACTCCTGCACAAAGTTTACATTGAAACAAGCTATTATACTGGTTATATTTCAGTAGGTATATCCAGTTGTGTATTTCCCATCAGGTCAGTGGATTTGTTGATAGGGAACGATATCCTTCATGCTGGTATATGCAAGGAACCACTTGTTAATGATAATACCACTGATAATACCACTGTGCAGAGGTACTTTTATAACAGCCCCAGAGCTTCTAACAATACATCTATTTTGGTATAGGTATGATCAGTTATTGGCAGTACATCTCTCAATAACATGAGGTAACTGCCAGTGTCTCTGAAAGTAATTATCTCGGTTAGATGTGATTTGTCAAATCCTACTTTACCTCTCAATAAGCAAGGACTCATCACTGAACGAATCTTTTTGTCAGATACACTTTCTGACGCTAGTCATCTATTCATAGTAATATCTAAAACAGTGGAATTAGCAGGATTACTAGGATTTTGATGCCTTTGTTGCATGGAAGAGGATATGACTTGTGTGGGGGAGCCATCCGCAAAACCGTTCCTCGTATCTCTTTCTAACTTATAGCAAAACTCTCTAGCATGTCCTTTTCTTTTACAATAGGTACATTTAACTTTCTTCTTCTCGGTACTTTATGCTTTGTTGGACTCATCCTATATGGCGATTGCTTAATGGGTGATGTTCCCTGTACATCAACGTCATGTACACATAGAGTACAATGTTTAGGAACATCACTGAACAATTCAGGGTACTGCAGAATCATGTTAATATCACCAGCTTTATCAATCTCAAGGTTACTAAGAAAATCATCTAGTGATTGTAGAGTCGCTGAATTTTCTAAACGCACCTCTTTACCTCTAGAGATGTCAGGCAGACTGACGTTTTCTTCCTTTGTCCTAGGAAGAATAGAAATACTATGCTACTCCTTTACCTACTATATCTATTCTTCCTAGGACAGATGAGGAAAACGCCAGTCAGCCTGACATCTCTAGAGGTATAGAGGTGCGTTTAGAAAATTCAGTGACTCTACAATCACTACACTATTTTCTTAGTAACCTTGACATTGGTAAAGCTGGTGATATTAAAAACATGATTTTGCAGTACCCTGAATTGTTCAGTGATGTTCCTAAACATTGTACACTGGGTGTACATGACGTTGATATATAGGGAGCATAACCCATTAAGCAATCGCCATATAGAATGAGTCCAATGAAGCATAAAGTACCGAGAAGAAGAAAGTTAAATGTACCTGTTGTAACAGAAAAGGACATGCTAGAGAGTATTGTTATAAGTTAGAAAGAGATACGAGAAGCAGTCGTGTGGCTGGTGCCCCCACAAAAGCTGTATCCTCTTCCGTGCAACAAAGGCATCAAAATCCTAGTAATCCGGCTAATTTCACTGTTTTAGATAATATTACTCATAATAGATGACTAGCATCAGAAAGTGTATCTGACAAAAAGATTCGTTCAGCGATGAGTCCTTACTTACTGAGAGGCAAAGTAGGACTTGACAAATCATATCTAACCGAGATAATTACTTTCAGAGACACTGGCAGTTATCTCACGTTATTGAGTGAAGATGCACTGCCCATAACTGATGATACCTATACCAAGATAGATGTGTTTTAGAAGCCTATGGTGGGGCTGTTATAAAAGTACCTCTGCACAAAGTTGACATTGAAACAAGCAATTATACTGGTTATATTTTAGTAGGTATATCCAATGGTGTATTTCCCATTAGGTCAGTGGACTTGTTGATAGGGAACGATATCCTTCATGCTGGTACATGTAAGGAACCACTTGTTATTGATAATACCACTGATGATAATTATGCCATTGAAGCTCGTAGAGACAAGCCTATTTTATTTCCTCTCAGTGCAATTACTAGAGCTATGTCAAAGATACAACAACCATCCTTGTCTCCTGTTGAGTTAGTTGATGACAATGATTTGGGCTTGAATATGTTGTTTAGTGATGCTCTGCACCCAGTATCATTAACACTGACTTCCCCCACTCATCAAATTAGTCAGTTCACTAGTGACGTTAAATTTCTAACTCATGATTAATTAATCAAGGATCAGTTTGTTGATCAGTCACTGGAAAGACTGAGAGATATAGCAGTTACTGAGAGCGAAGCAAAGGATCTCGATAATTGTTACTATTATAGTAATGGTGTATTGATGGAAAAAAATACATGTAAGTTATCAGCTGATAGTGTTTCCACCACAGTCAAGCATCTCGTAGTGTTACCAGTTACATTTCGTGAACAAGCCATTGATTTTACTCACAACAGTCCTATTGGAGGACATTTGGATGTCAAGAAGACACTCGGTAAACTGGAAAACATTTTACTTGGCCAAAATTGAAGGAAACAGTAGCTGATCATGTGCGACTTTGCCACGTGTGTCAAGTGACAGGCAAGCCAGCACACACACCTCCACCTGCATCTCTCACTGTGCTTACTAGTAGTAAAGTTAAGTTCATCTGGACTAGGGATTGTTCAGACACGTTTACAAGGTTCACGCATCTGCTTTCCTCTGCTCCTGTATTGAGGAGTTCTAATTTCAATCTTCCATTCTTTTACAAATAGATGCAAGTGGTTATACAGTGGGTGCTGTGCCGTTCCAACAGTGGTTATGCAGTGGGTGCTGTGCTGCTCCAACAGTGGTTATGCCGTGGGTGCTGTGCTGCTCCAACAATGGTTATGAAGTGGGTGCTGTGCTGCTCCAACAGTGGTTACGCAATGGGTGCTGTGCTGCACCAACAGTCAACATCCACTGACATTCTACATCCTATATGTTACTATTCATCCAACTCAAACGACACCAGAAAAGTTATGCCACTGTTGAGAAAGAGGCTCTAGCTCTTGTGGTGTCCTTGGAACATTTTGACGTGTATTTGGGCACTTCCCCATATAAAATTAACGTTTTTTCAGACTACAATTCACTCACCTACATAAACACAATGAAGAGTAAAAATGCTAGGATCATAAGGTGGGATCTCAGAATCCAGCTATACTCTATTAGTATACAACATATCAGTGGCCATTGTAATGTAATTGCTGATGCTGTCACATCCTTAATTATCAGTTACATTAAAATTAATATAATTTTATGAACAAATACCTTTTGTTACTTGCTACATCAAATTCAGTAAATTAACGTAATCTATCAAGCCCATGTTATCTATGTATACTAATGTCTAATTATTCTATTTATATATTCACAGTAGTGGTGATATATGTTTGTGTGGGAAGGAGACAGTTGGAGACAGAAGCTGAGTGTTGAGTGTAGTGTTGTGTTGGCAATGCTAATTACTGAGTGGCAGAACAGTCCTGCAGCAGTCACCTCCCTCACTACACACTTAAGTTACGGCACTCAAGTTTTCTCATACGTAGATGTTCATACTGCCTCGCATTCCACTACCACTACTTGTGAGTGGAATGCCGTCTCCTGTGTGTCGCGCAAGACTGCTGTCTTAATATGCACTCTCCACTACTACGATCGAGCCTCAACGTGTCATGTTTGTCTATGCTATCCTGTCTCTACATTGATGTACATAACCACGAGTATGCAGAGATAAGATACGCTGTGTACTGCATTAGTATGAGGAGCATAACTTATAGTGAAATTGACTCTGTAAAATGTAAGAAGTGTTGGCACAAGAGTGACTCTGAATTTTTATATTAAATTGTGTTATTAACGTGACATGAGTTATATCAGTAATCATGTGAAAGACACTAACGCAACTTCTAGTGTGACCGTTTGTCGTGCTGGGGGGGTATTGCGACCCCTGAATGGGTCACAATGTATATAATGTATATTAACTGCTCATATAATTTGATATTGCTTATATTTGCGATATTAGCTAAATCATAAATATATTGCTCTATATTATTATGTGACTTATTTATATTATTAGGTAGGATGTAACATTTATATATATTTAGTGCTCATAGTTCGAGAGTGTTAAGTAGCTCCCACATTGTCTAACTACCAGTTCCGAGTGTTTTGCTGCCGGTTTCTGCATTGCTGGGCAGCAGCAGTCCATGGAGAGTCACTTGATCAGGGTGGGGTGATCACACCTCACCTGAGTGTAAGAGGGTCTGTCCTTCGCTAGCTCTTGCTTGGGAGCTATTTCTCTCTCTTCTCTGTTTGATGTGGCTTCCGACAAGACGTGCCTCACACCAGCTCTTCCTTACTGGCTCTTGTTGGAAGATGTCTTTGTCACTCTCTTGTTGTTGGTTCTGTGTAACTCTGTTCGCAGAACATAGCCTAGACTTTTGATTTTCGACATTGTGCTGAGGATGTGTGTTGCATAGACACTGAGAAACTCAGGTCCTGAGCTGTAGCTTCTGACTTAGTTTGTACTGGTATCTGTGTACTGTCACAGTCGGGGATTCTCTAATGCTGAACTTAGATTCAGTAGTATGGGAGTTTTGTAACTTTTGTGGAGGATCTGCAGATGGTCCCTACTTAGTGTCATTATATTATCTCCTTGTTCCTGATTCTGTGCTGCTGTTGCTTGTTATATTGCTGTTCGGCTTATCAGTCATTTTATTGCTCAAGCAAGCTGTTCTGATTGCCAGGTTGGTCAAGAAGTTAGTTTATGTGAGGACTTTTAGTCGGTCACTGGTTAAGTCTAGTGGAGTCTTGAGACATAGCAAACTACTTAGAGCACTTACACACATACACACAAACTTACTTGTATATATTTGTATTATGTTATTAAATGCTAACAATGTACCAGACGGTACTTAAAAGCCATAAAGATGTGATATGTACCATCAGCACTATACTACTGTACACGAGATAAGTGATTATTTTGATAATTTTGATTACTTTAATTTGATAATATACGCCTAGACACCTTTATTGTTATTAATAAACTTATTAAATTTTTAATTTCTTTAGTAGCCTACCAGTTGTAATCCTGAAGCACTATTGAATCTTACTAAAGTCTAATGGATAACTGGACCAGGATACTGACTACTTGTTACAAAAACCCAGTAACAAACTGGATGCTAGAGGGGCAGTCCTTTCTAGTATTCAGTGGAGATCTCTATGCTTATTAGATATAGCATTTTTTGTAACAATTTCTGAGGTGTAATTATGAATGTATTATGTCTATATTTATAACTAGGGTAAGAGTTTACCACATGATTAGGTTATGCGTGGCATTGTCATATTTACTGTTTTCTGTATTGCAGACCATGTAGGTGTGCGATCCAGGAATGTGGGGAGTACAGTATGTATATCATTGTGGAAGGGGGTGTCCAATGGTTGGTTCTCCCAGAGGGGGGACCAGGTGTTGGTGCTGGTCTTGTATGCATTGTTTGTTCGTACAATCTTGTGTGTGGGTGCTGGCCATAGGCACATGAAGCGTGTTTGGTGTGCATGGAGTGCAGCTTGGGTATGGATTCCACACACGAGAGTGTGGCATGTGTAATGTGTAGGTCAGGGCACAGTCATATGTGTGTCGAGGCACTAAAGGGACAGGTTGTATTGTGATGTAAGATGTAAAGGTTAGTTCTCCAATGCTGTTATGTGACACTGTTAAATATCTATGTTTATATTGATAGCTTTCGTATGAATACCATTATTATTATATAATGCGTAATGTATGCCGTAAGTGGCAATAATATGGTTAGGAAGCCTTGAGCATAAGACATTTGGGGGGTCAAGGTGGTGGAAGTTTAGTGGTGAATTGTATAAAACGAGCCAATGTGATGTATGATGGTTGGGTTAGGAGGTTCATTGGACCTTGTGTGTTATCATTCTGTGAGAGTTACTGGTACTTATATTATTTGTGTATTCATGTTTTGTAATATTATTTCGTTTCATAATGTTTTAAGTATTTTAAAATATGTTCCTAAACATATATGCTATAGATCGAGCTATGTGATTATTTGGGATCTATTGTGGTGGAGGAAGTAGTGGTATATTATTTATTATAACATGTCTTTTGGTGTATTTTTGTGGTAGGACGACATATTGGGCCACAAAGCTTTTATCTGATGTTTACTTATGTATGGATTATGAACATCCTAGGCAGCTCAAAGTGTAATAGCGACTGTGAGAATGCCGCGCAATTGATATGAAGTACTGTGCTTATGAATTCTATTTTGTATACCTGTATGTTAAGGGATGGGGGTTGTCTATGTGTTTATTTATTATGTTATAATATTAAGTTTTAAATAATTAAGAAAAAATCCAATATTATCTCTGAACTAAAACACTTTCTTGACAGTTGTGACAGGACCCATAGAAATAATACCAGACACAAATAATTCTATGACATTCCCCGTGTACAACTAAATCTATACAAAAAAATCAATGTACATAAAAGGGCCTAAAATCTGAAACTCCCTGCCTGAAAACTCTAGAACTGCCGACTCTACCACCATCTTCAAAAGCACCGTTAAAAAACACCTTACCTCCCTAGCACACACTACCCGTACCTAACACACCCCACCGATACCTAATACCTGTAGCTAATATATAATACATCCCACTGGTAGCTAAGACACACCCAACCAGTAGCTAACACAGCCCACTGGCACCTAATACATCGCACCGGTAGCTAAGACACACCACCGGTAGTTAACACACCCCACCGGTAGCTAACCACATAAAAACTAGCTTGCAAATATCCAAAACAAAATGCACTTATTTTATATCTGTGACTCCCCTTAATTTACACTAATTTTCACTAACAACTGTCAACATAAAATTCTGAATAAAGCTCTTGCTACATAATTCTTAAGTTAATCATAAGGTTGTCTGTGACACTCCATTACAAGAGCTTTAATAGAAACTGTATCATCCCAAGATCTGACCATTCCCATTAATTAATAAACTAATTGTTAATTTTTTAAATGTTTTGAACTACCTCACTTTTGTAAATCTAGTTACTACAGTTACCTCACTTTAATACCAGTATGACGAGATTCTCTGCTCGTCTATTGGAGACAGCAGACATGCGTCTGCTGCCCTCTCTCGGCGATTGGAAGACTTGCAGTTTTTTTCCAATATAGCGCAGGCTGTGATGAGGAGAGTAAATACTGTGGGTATTGAGCTGATTCGCAGGGCGATTTCGCTGCAAGCTGCCCCCGTGCTGTTGCCATTAATCATACGAGATGCATATGGTATAGAGGATGCTGAATTATATGGTGTAGCACTCAATGGTGCATACAGGGTGTTCATCAAGTTGTTGAAAATTGGCGTCTATGAGAGGCTGGTGGAGAAACACCAGGATGAACGAGTAGACGTCAGTTCTATGGTGAGTGTCCGACTTCATGACGTCTACAGGCACTATACTTGGGTTAGAGTGCGAAATGTTCCATTTGAGGCAGATGAAACAGACATATGCAATGTTTTCAAGAACTATGGGGCCATTCACCTGGTACAGCCCGGCAAGTGGGTGGAAGGTGCATATGCTGGGTTCCTGGTGGGCACGTTTTTGCTAAAAATGACGTTACAGCCCCCCCATACCATCGTATGTGATGTTGGATGTCTTTAGGACTCAGGTCATGGTGTCATATGCTGTGAAACGCAAGACTTGCAGGCGTTGTGGTGGTTTTGATCACATTCCTTCGTATTGTGAGCAACAGTCTCGACTTCATGGTCTAGGACGCATTGCCACAGAGGGATCTTGGCAAGTTGGACGTACCCTGGAGTTACAGGAAGGATGTGGGCCTGGTCGTCTGTGGAGTGAGGAGGTAGAGTGAATGGAGGCAGTAGCGGGTGAGGACCTGATGGCCCCTGTGGCTGGGTGCCCTGAGAGACCCCTTTTGCCTGATGGTGGGGGAAGGTATGGTTCAGCAGAGGAAGCCATCAATGAGGTTCTTGAGACGCTGATCAACTCGCTGTTTCTCCACTCAGATGGGGAGGGCGATTCAGCAAAGAGGGCAGGTGTGAGGAATAATGTAGACCTGCGTGGGAAGCGAGAGGAGCCCAATGACTAGATGGTGTCTCATGGGACGATGTGCCCAGATGGTGTGGAGGTTGGACATATGGTGGAGGTGGAGATTCACCGTAAAGAATCACAGGAGGTGGAGATGGGGGCAGGTGGAGCTACGCACAAGCGTGAGGCTGTGACATTGAATTCAGATGATGTTCTGACTCCAACGCAGAGGACCGGTAAGGTGGTGGTGGTGAAAGCAGGTGGAGGCGGTGTCTCAAGGACTTCAGGCCTGGAGGTGGACCAGGTGGGTTTGGGCTGCCAGTAGAGACATGAGTAAAGGGGGTCCAAAAGGACATGGTGGTGTTGTGGAGGTGTCAAAGCACAGGGGGAAGAAACCACCGCTGGCCTAAGGAGTATGACAGTTAGCATTAATGGTTTGTGTGAGGATATGAAGCATGTGTGGTTTGCCAGATTCTTGTGCTGGCAAGGAGTGGATGTCGTAGTTGTGCAAGAGCACAATATCGAGATGGGGCATGTTTTAGAGGGCTATAGGGCCTTTGTGATGCAGATGGGTGCTTGAAAGGAGGGGTGGGAGTCCTACTCCAGGAGGCAAGCCTGTTTGTGGTTAGTAGAAGTGAATGGGGGGAGGGGCGTTTTATGAGAGTGGATGGGTGGTAGATGGGCTAGCGAGTGGTGTTAGTGTGTGTGCATAAACCTGTGGAGTGTGATGTATGTGTGAAAGCAGATTTCGTGAGGGATGCGCTCATTTATTATTTCCGTACTTTACCACCTGTTGCTGTCGTGGGAGGGGACTGTAATTGTATTATTCGTAGGGTAGATGTTGAGCCACGGGGGGGCAGGGCATTTTTCAACTATCCTAGGTGATCTTCCGAGGGATGCATTTATGGGACATGTTTGGGGTGGGGCTTGGGAGGTGGAACACACTTTTGTTAGACGTGGATATGCGGCGAGGCTAGATTGGGTGTACATCACGAAGTGGGTAGGAGTGGAGTCAGTGCATATGGTGGAGGTGGAATATTCTGATCGTAGACTGGTTGTGGTAGACTTGGGGTGGGATGGGTTGGCCAGGAAGTGTAAAGCTATTGGAAACTAAATATGAGGATCCTGGGTGATGAGGAGGGGCAGGGAGATTTGAGACATTGTGGGCAGAGCTCTGTGTGGAAGGGCAGGGTGTGGAGGATTTACAGGGGTGGTGGGATGGGGTGGCTAAGAGAAGGATAATTCAATTTTATGTGAGGGAGGGGAACCGTATTATGCAACAATCGTATGGGCTCCTTCAGTGCCTAAAGGGTAGGTTGTGGGCTTGTTATGGGAGGGGTGGGCACTGGGGAGTATATCCTGTGGTGGATAAAGAAATGTTAAAGAGAAGGATTTGTGAGCTGCAAAATGAGCCTTTCCATGCAGTGCATGTGCAGGGGGGGGGCGTTGAGGAGGCGCTGTGGGGTGATGATCGACTGTCAGCATGTGTCTTATGGGGTCAGCAGCTCCAACGGAAAGCCACTGAGGTTGGTAGGTTAGTCGTCCACTCGGAAGTGGGGGGGTTATCGTGAGAGGCATGTGTTGAAGATGACAGAGGGGATGATTGGTTATGTGGATGCGTGGTATGAGCATTATTTGGGAATAGTTCAGTGGGGGAAGAGGCTTTACGTAATGTCTGCAACGTAGTACCATGTTCATTGGGGCGTAGTGATTGGGTGGAGCTGGGTGGGGAGATAGATGAGGATGAGGTTTGGTGGGCATTGGTGGGTATGCATAGGGGAAAGGCATCAGGGATAGATGGACTGCCATGTGAATTCTACCCATGGTATTGGCAGTTAATGTGTGGGTTCCTGGTGAAGATGAACACCATAAATGAGAGAGGAGTTTTGGGGGAATTACAAGCCACAGTGGTGGTCATTCTGGTCCTGAAGGGAGAGGCCCAGAGTAACCTAAAGGATTTTCAGGTGATATCTTTACTATGTGAGGATTATAAATTGTTTGCGAAAATACTGGGAAATTGCCTGAAATGAAATGTGTCGTGGGGCGAATTGCATTGGGAGGGCAATACGGGTTGCCTGGCAGGTCTATGGTCAAGGGCTATGGGCCTATTAAGGGGTTTGAGGAGGGTTTGGTGGAAAAGAGGGGGTTTACTTGCTTTGGAGTGGCAGGGGGCATATGACTGGAACGGGAAGCATTTTGGCAGATTCTTCTAAAGCAGGGATTTGGGGAGGAAGTTGTGGAATGGGTGGAGACATTGTGCTGAGGGGCATCGGTGCATGAGCAAATCAATGGTCGCATAGGGGAAGCGGTGTGTATGGAGATGGGCCTCAGGCAAGAATGTACATTTTCTTAAATCCTGTTTGCCTGTGTTCAGGACCCATTTTACAGACTCATTGAGGCCTGTATCTCTGGTGGGTGGGGATGGGGGAGGTAGGTTGTTGGCTGAGGATTGTGGGATATGTCGACAACATGACAGTTCTCATGTGGGAGGGAAAGAGTTTGAGAGAGGATGGAGAGGTCATTCATACTTTTATTGGTGGCTACGGGAATGAGGGTAAATGAGGAGAAATCATGCTTAATGAGGCAGGGGAATTGGAACTGGCAGGGAAATTGGGATGCTGGTGTAGAGTGGAGGGTGGTGGATAGCTTAAAGATATGTGGAATAGTGTGTATGGAGGATCAAGTGCAGACAAGAGAGGTGAACTCCAAGAGTGTTGTGGAATGGGTGGAGCATAGATTTGGGAGTTTGTGACTGTACCATTTGACATAATTGCAGAGGGCCATCATGGTAAACATGTTACTATTCAGTAAGGTATAGCACGTGGTTGTGGTATACCCCATAACGGGGCAAGGAATTGTGTGAATCTTAAAGAGGGTGTTTAAATTTATATGGAGATCAGGGTGTGATTGACAGAGGAGGGAGGTGGTAATGCTGCCGGAACATCAGGGGGGGTTAGGGTTATTGGATCTGTGGCATTGGGAAAAATGTGTTTACTTA
>NC_091355.1:23736101-23810568 GCF_038502225.1 Cherax quadricarinatus | reverse complement strand
TATAGGGCCTGGAGGGCTGTCTGTGGAACATTGTAACGTATCTTCGATAGTATGCCCACGGCATACTATTGGCATACATATGCTGTTGCATGTGTTTGAAATTTGAGTCTATTATTATGGTGGATTCCTAAGAATTTTCCTTCTGTGAGCTTTGTGATAGGTAATCGGTTTATTGTTAAGGAGGACATCTGTAGCTCTGTTTCCAAGCTGAACGAAGTAGGTTTTGTCAATGTTGAGAGTAAGTTTGTTAGCATACATGTGAACAGTTTTTAAAGGTAAGGAAGTTTTCATTGCATTTATGGATTAGAAAAGGCAAATGATAGTGGATAGGGGAGCAATCTAGGAGATGTTGCAAGTATATGGAATAGGTAATAAGTTACTAAATGCTGTAAAGAGTTTTTATAAGGATACTGAGGATCAGGTTAGGGTGTGTAGGAGAGAGGGAGATTATTTCCTCGTAAAAGTAGGTCTTTGACAGGGATGTGTAATGTCACTATGGTTGTTTAATATATTTATAGAATGGGTTGTAAAAGAAATAAATGCTGGGGTGGTGGGGAGAGGGATTGGATTAAGTTACAGCCGGGTGTGGCACCAGGGCCTCTTAGCAAAACTTCAAGCACTGGGAATTGCAGGCTCTACGCTATGTCTCCTCAGTGACTACCTTCATGGTAGATCTCTAAGTGTAGTTCTCAATGGAACGGAATCAGCAAGACATCCTATTGGGGCAAGTGTTCCACAAGGAAGCGTGCTGGGTCCATTGTTATGGAATGTCTACTTCAACGACCTTCTTCACCTCATCCCAGAATCACATGCATATGCAGATGACTGTACACTGACATTCACTTATCCAAGGGAAGAAATGCCAGCTGCTCTAAGCTACATCAATCACCAGCTGAGAGCTATATCAGCTTGGGGAAATAGATGGCAAGTAACATTTGCACCTGAGAAAACGCAAATGATGGTCGTCTCTAGGCACCATGATGGTAATGCTGGTGCAGTAGTAAGGATGAATGGGAGGATGTTGGCACCTGGAGAAGAAGTTGATATCCTTGGGGTGAAATTTGACTCCAAATTAACCATGAAGAACCATGTTGTAAATCTTGCAAACAAGGCAGCCAGGAAGCTTACAGCACTTCTCCGTATCTCCCATCTGCTTGACAGTAGGGGTTTCAAGATCCTGTACGAGGCACAAGTACGCTCACACCTTGAGTATGCTCCACTTTCTTGGTTTGCCTGCCCCCCCTCTCATCTGCGACTGCTTGACAGAGTAGAGAACAGAGCAAGACGTCTCATCTCTCGCCTGGACCCATCCTGGATAGACCTGTCATTTCAGCAGAGCCTTCAACATAGGAGGGATGTGGGTGGCCTTACTGTTATGTACAAGGCCAATATTGTCAAAATACCACACTTGGATCCACTTCGAGGACAGCGTGAAACAAGCTTTTATGCCACAAGACTTGCAGAAAGCAGCAACTCCACTCTGGCTGTACCCTTCTCCAGAACATCACTCCATCTGAGATCATACATACCCAGGATGACTCGAGTATAGAACACATTCGTACAGGATAATGATGTCAACGATGTAAAGTCAGTTGATCAAATGAAAATGCTGGCCCACAGATGGCTCCAACTTCATCCTGTTTCCTACTTGTATGTCTCATAACAATAAAAATGCTTTCAAATGAGCTGATGTAGGTAACAGCTCTTAGCTTGCCAATAAAGTTAGGAATCCTTAACCTGTAAATAGCTGTCAATAAAGCTAGGGATCCTAACCTTGTCAAACCCTGTGTAAAAAAAAAAAAAAAAATCAAATACAAAATGGGAGTTGAGTTACTTTTTGCTGATACTGTTTTTATGGGAGATTCTAAAGAAAAGTTTCAAAGGTTAGTGGACGAGTTTGGGAGGATGTGTAAAGGTAGAAAGTTGAAAGTGAACATAGATAAGAGAAAGGTGATGAGGGTATCAAACATTTAAATAAAGAAAAATATATATCACATTGGAGAAATGGCATATGGAAGAAGTGAATATTTAAAGATATTTGAGAGTTGACTTGTCAATGCATGAGTTTATGAAGGGTAAGGTAAACAATAGAACTGATGAAGGAAAAAAGATGAGTGGTGCATTAAGGTATGTAGAGACAAAAAAACGTTATCCATGGAAGCAAAGTACGAAAGTATACTGGGACCAACACTTAAATGGGTGTGAAGCTTGGGCTGCAAATGCTGCAGCGAGGAGGCAGTTGGAGGCAGTGGAGATGTTCTGTCAAAGGGCAATTTGTGGTGTAAATATTATGCAGAAAATTCTGATTGTGGAAATTAGAAGGTGTGGAGTTAATAAAAGTATTAGTCAGAGGGCTGAAGAGAGTTTGTTGAGATGATTTGATCATTTAGAGAGAATGAATCAAAGTAGAATGAGAGCATATAAAATTGTAAGGGAAGGAAGGCTGCATATGGGTCGTCCTCGGAAACGTTGGTGGGAGGGAGCAAAGGAACTTGGACTTCCAGCAAGCATGTGTGAGCATGTATGATAAGAGTGAATGGAGACGAATGAATTTTGGGACCTGACGAGCTGTTGGAGTGATAGCAGGGTAATATGTGGTGAAGGGATTCAGGAAAACTGTTTATTTTTATATAGCCAGACTTGAATACTGGAAATGGGAAGTGCAATGCCTGCACTTTAACCCTTAAATTGTCCAAACATAGATCTACATTCACTCGTGTAGCGCTCCCAGTGTGGATCTACGTTTTTTTTACATGCTTTCAAATGGAGAAAATCAAGGTCGGAGCACTATGCACATACATAAATGTAAATCTAAGTTTGGACAGCTTAAGGGTTGAAGGAAGGGTTTGGGATATTGGCAGTTTGGAGGGTTATGCTATATATCTTTATATATGCTTCTAAACTGTTCTTTCTGGGTGCCTCTGCAAAGACAGTGATTATGTATGAGTGAGGTGAAAGTGTTGAATGATGAAAGTATTTTCTTTGGGGGGATTTTTTCTTTTTGGGTCACCCTGCCTCGGTTAGAGGTGGCCAACTTGTTGAAAAAAAAATTGTGGAAAAGTTCTGTGCCTAATTACATTCTTTTTAATTCTAGAAGGATTTCTTGGAAAACGACGAAAGAAAACTTGCACTTTTTTCAGCAGAATGTAATGAGGACCTGCTTGAGGGTTGTAGCTGGTGGTATGTTGACCATGCAGCAAACCCCTCTATTGGCAGGTCACGAGGACAGGGTAGGAGTGGCCAAAGAGAGGGAATGAAGTATAGCAATGGCTCTTCCTCTTGGCAACCTAATTGTGGTGAGCTGCTGTCATCATCAAGTCTTCTAGATCATAGCCAGCTTTCAGATAGTTTCTTATGGTTTAAAGATGTGAGCCTGGACATCTCAAATATTCCATACTTAGCTGGTAATGTTGCTGATAAAACCTCTGAAGAAGAACTGATTGTTGAGGAGGCACGGATGGAGAGAAGATTCTTTAATTCTCAGTCAAAAGAATCTAAAGTTGAGACACATAGAGAAGATAATGAATTGAGTGTCAGAAATGGATAAAACTCGTGTCATTTCTCCTTCATGTTCTTCAGAGAGGACTACTGACAGAAAATTTGCCATCATAAACACATACGAGTTTACAAAAAGTAACGACTCCTCTTGAGGATACATTGAGTAGTCCCGGAGAAGCTGCTGAGAAGCACACACTAACACTTAGCTCTTCTGAAAGCACATCATGCTCTGGACATTCTAAAAGTGTAGCTTCAGAAACCCCAAAGAAGAAAGCACCTGTAAGACAAGAGATGGGGTATTTCTTAAGAGGTAAGAGGAGAGAGAGGAAGAAAAGTTGTGGACTCCTGGCATCAAAAAGTATAAAACCTATAAACAGAGTTCGAAGACATTACCTAGAAAGGCAAAGATCACCTGAAACTTCTAAAAAAATCATTTTGTAAAAGAAAGAATGGTAATGATTTTGAATATACAATAATGATATCAGATATTAGCCTTGATGAAGATGGAATAAGTCAAGACCTCATTAACAAAGAAGAACAAGATAACAGAGGAACGGGAAATGTGATATCAAGTAAAGCTACAGAATCCCAGGATACAACTCTAGACCCTTCTTTGACTTCATGCCATGATAGTTAATTGGACCAGTAATAAAAGTATTGAAGCCATTAATAGCAGAGATGGTTCTATGCATGTGACATGGCACAGTGATGTAAATGGAGTCGTGTTTAATATAACCAGTAAGTCCAGAAGACGACGACAAAAGTTTTTAATGAACACGGGTAATATGGTGACAGTGACCCTGGACCTGTCATTTATATCAGGTAGGTGGCTGAATGTAGTACAGTTGATTTTATATTTTTTTGTACATGCACACGACATAATTTCTTAACCATTCGACTGCACTCTTGGTGGGTGGTAGGTAGGTAAGACACATAGGCAACAGTTAGGCAACTTTATTCCGAAACGTTTCGCCTACACAGTAGGCTTCTTCAGTCGAATACAGAAAGTAGGCAGGAACAGTAGAGAAGACGATGTAATCAGTCCATCACCCTTAAAGTCGTAGAATTTGAGGTTGTCAGTCCCTCGGCCTGGAGAAGTTCAGTTCCATAGTCAGGAACTATCTGAAGATCAAGCGACAGTGCGGAGACTTAAATACTGTCGGAAGGAGAGGTGCAGAGTAGTAGTAGTAGTGAGAATGTAACCACTGAAAGGTCAGGTCCCTCTCAGATCCAACAATTCTCACTTGAAAAGTTTGTCCAAGGTGTTTTCTGTATCAAGATGCTATGTGTTGCAGTGTCTGACAAGATGAACATCAAAATGGTATACAATACCGACAGGTTGGTAGGTAAGACACATAGGCAACAGTTAGGCAACTTTATTCCGAAACGTTTCGCCTACACAGTAGGCTTCTTCAGTCGAATACAGAAAGTAGGCAGGAACAGTTGCCTATGTGTCTTACCTACCAACCTGTCGGTATTGTATACCATTTTGATGTTCATCTTGTCAGACACTGCAACACATAGCATCTTGATACAGAAAACACCTTGGACAAACTTTTCAAGTGAGAATTGTTGGATCTGAGAGGGACCTGACCTTTCAGTGGTTACATTCTCACTACTACTACTACTCTGCACCTCTCCTTCCGACGAACGAACGAACGAAAGTTCAGGTAAGATCCCAAATGGGATGAGCGGGGAAGGCGGGACAGACGAAGAATAGTGCTGGAGAGGAGTGTTCTTAGTAGTAGAAATAGAGCCAGGGCTTAACCCAGCAGCTAAGTCGATCGTGGGACAGACATTGAGAACACACATAGCAGGCTCTTCTGTTGGGACTCCGGTGGATGAGTGGAGAAGTGTGGACAGACGATGAACAGTCGTGAGAGGAAGGTCTTGAGTTGTAGAATAAAGAGCCAGGGCTAAACCCAGCTGCGTGGCACTGCGAGGCAGTGTAGAGAGGGCATGTTGAGGACATAGAGGAGAGAGCAGACTGCAGACAGTGCTCGCTGACTGATATGCTTCAGGCTGAGGTGAAGAGCTGGTTTGGACGTCAGGTGTTGGGAAGGGTGTTGTGTGTTTGGCTACACTTCGCTGGTGATGGAGCCACTCTTGAGTCTTTTGAAGTCTCTCTTGGACATGTGGAATAGTTGCATTCTGAGGTTGGAGCAGTTCAGATTCGTCACGAGGTAAGATAGTGCGTTTTCAAAAGGAATTTGGTGAGGTTTGGTGCAGGTGTACTTAACAGCTCCTTCTTTCATTAAGTGGAGCATATCAGCTGCGCTCATTTCGGTTGGGAGGTTGGGGGTGGTGTAGAAGGTTAGAGACCCATTAAAGGCTTGGCTTAGGTAACGGTTGCGTGTGGTTTCTTCTTCGACTACTACTTCGTCGTTGTCCGAGGGTTGTTCATAATGTTCTGGTACTATTTCGTCTTCTGTGACTGTGTTGAGAGGAGGCAGGGAGTGTTGGTCGGTTGTGATTTGTTGGGCTGGTGGTGGGTGGTGAGAGGTGGCAGTAGACGGTGGTGTTGGTTCTGGAGTAGAGTCTTGGTCAGAGATACGAGTAGGACCAGGGGTTGAGGTGAAGTTAACAATATCTGGAATTAGCTTGAGGAGGTCTTGTGATGGTGGCGAGTCTGGAAAGTTGAAGTTTGGCATGTTGTTTAGGCGAAACAGTTCATTGATTGTCGTGTTGAATGAGCCAGGGTTTGCAGCATTAGTAAGGTGTGCATACATCATACAGTATAGCACCTTGGATGGAGCAGCGTCAGGAAGAGCAAGGAGGGACTGGCTGGATGGAGATGATTGTTGTGTAGCTTGAAGGAGTTCGGTGGTATCTGATTGAATTTTTGCAATGGCGGCGTATGTTGGCGATTTAGGGTTGTTCTTCTTGGTTTCATCAATGATTTTCTTAGACAGGACTTCTTTACGTAGAGGGCATTTTGCTGCAAGGGTGTGGTGAGTACCCCTGCAGTTGAGGCAGGTAGGAGAGGTAGTGGTAGTAGAACATTCCTTGAAGTCATGGCCGTCTTTACCGCAGTTTGTGCAGTACTTTTTCCCTTTCAGAGGACAGTCAGGCGTTGAGTGGTGATAGGAGTAGCAGGTCCAGCATGGCGAGATGTGGGCGAAACGTTCGGGTTCTATGTGACTTGGATGTATATGATAGTAGGAGATAGCTAGGCCGTCAGACAGTGCTCTGGTAGCCATGTCGATGTTGGAGAAGGTTAGCTTGATCATTGTAGAGGCGTTGGGGATTTTGGTGATATGTTCAATCGACGCCCAGGTATTTTGTTCCTCGATAGAGGTCTTGAGATCCTCAGTCGATAAAGAAGTGACGAGTTTGTCCAGCCGTTTGACGAAAACGGAACGTTTCGCCAGCAAAAAAGGTGAAGGGGAGATGGTGAACTGTCGGTCTCTGAGGGTTTTCATAGAAGTGTCGGCGATCAGCTTTGTGGCTTCATAATCGTCGGTACAGACGACGATGAATGAGTCTTTCGTCGAGTTGATGGCTGTAAATTTAACCTGTAGGCAAGTCTTTACAACGGCAGCAAGGGCAAGTTTAGTAGAGTCATTTATTACTCCACTGTTGGGTTTGATCCTTACACGGTTTGCAAGCATCATGAAGGAGTAAGTCAGGCGCTGGTACGATGATTATAGGTTCCCCTCCCCGACGGGGATCGAAGGAACACTTCTTGAGGTGAGGAGCGACTGTGTCTTACGATGATGTGTTTGGAGTGGAGTGACCTGTTCCTTCCGACAGTATTTAAGTCTCCGCACTGTCGCTTGATCTTCAGATAGTTCCTGACTATGGAACTGAACTTCTCCAGGCCGAGGGACTGACAACCTCAAATTCTACGACTTTAAGGGTGATGGACTGATTACATCGTCTTCTCTACTGTTCCTGCCTACTTTCTGTATTCGACTGAAGAAGCCTACTGTGTAGGCGAAACGTTTCGGAATAAAGTTGCCTAACTGTTGCCTATGTGTCTTACCTACCAACCTGTCGGTATTGTATACCATTTTGATGTTCATCTTGTCAGACACTGCAACACATAGCATCTTGATACAGAAAACACCTTGGACAAACTTTTCAAGTGAGAATTGTTGGATCTGAGAGGGACCTGACCTTTCAGTGGTTACATTCTCACTACTACTACTACTCTGCACCTCTCCTTCCGACAGTATTTAAGTCTCCGCACTGTCGCTTGATCTTCAGATAGTTCCTGACTATGGAACTGAACTTCTCCAGGCCGAGGGACTGACAACCTCAAATTCTACGACTTTAAGGGTGATGGACTGATTACATCGTCTTCTCTACTGTTCCTGCCTACTTTCTGTATTCGACTGAAGAAGCCTACTGTGTAGGCGAAACGTTTCGGAATAAAGTTGCCTAACTGTTGCCTATGTGTCTTACCTACCAACCTGTCGGTATTGTATACCATTTTGATGTTCATCTTGTCAGACACTGCAACACATAGCATCTTGATACAGAAAACACCTTGGACAAACTTTTCAAGTGAGAATTGTTGGATCTGAGAGGGACCTGACCTTTCAGTGGTTACATTCTCACTACTACTACTACTCTGCACCTCTCCTTCCGACAGTATTTAAGTCTCCGCACTGTCGCTTGATCTTCAGATAGTTCCTGACTATGGAACTGAACTTCTCCAGGCCGAGGGACTGACAACCTCAAATTCTACGACTTTAAGGGTGATGGACTGATTACATCGTCTTCTCTACTGTTCCTGCCTACTTTCTGTATTCGACTGAAGAAGCCTACTGTGTAGGCGAAACGTTTCGGAATAAAGTTGCCTAACTGTTGCCTATGTGTCTTACCTACCAACCTGTCGGTATTGTATACCATTTTGATGTTCATCTTGTCAGACACTGCAACACATAGCATCTTGATACAGAAAACACCTTGGACAAACTTTTCAAGTGAGAATTGTTGGATCTGAGAGGGACCTGACCTTTCAGTGGTTACATTCTCACTACTACTACTACTCTGCACCTCTCCTTCCGACAGTATTTAAGTCTCCGCACTGTCGCTTGATCTTCAGATAGTTCCTGACTATGGAACTGAACTTCTCCAGGCCGAGGGACTGACAACCTCAAATTCTACGACTTTAAGGGTGATGGACTGATTACATCGTCTTCTCTACTGTTCCTGCCTACTTTCTGTATTCGACTGGAGAAGCCTACTGTGTAGGCGAAACGTTTCGGAATAAAGTTGCCTAACTGTTGCCTATGTGTCTTACCTACCAACCTGTCGGTATTGTATACCATTTTGATGTTACTCTTGGTGGGTCTAATGACAGCCTTGCTACAGGCATTTTTTATTTTTATAATTTATTCTTTCAGAACTGTAGAGCGTCAAAACTGAATAAAACTATAGTAGGGCCCCACTTTACGGCATTTTTCCTTACTGCGTTCTGCTAATATGTACATTTCAAATTATGAGAAACTTGCTATACAGCTCCCCCACCTGACTTTCTAATATGGTTGCCGCACCCCCACTCAGTTTTACATTCTCCGTGAGCTTTGTGAGCATGTCTATTATGTCTAGAAACATTCCAAAATTCCACATTTTAAAGTTATTTCGTGTTTTATATATATACTCTCATAAATACATGTATACTTATGTGCACCTGTACCTAAATAAACTTGCACTCTGTGCTAGACAGGGATGCATGATGTGACCATGGTTCAATATATTTATTGATGGGGTTGAAGATTGAGACACTTATGCAGCATATGGGAATCTTTATTCAGGAAACGTTTCGCCACACAGTGGCTTCATCAGTCCAATACAAAGAGGAAGGCGTAAGGAGAGGAGGAGTATGAGGTAATCAGTCCCTCAGCCTGGAGTCGATGTGTTCAGTCCATCAATCTTGTAGAATGTACAGGATAGGGCCGTAGACGTGGCTTATATACTATAGTGAGGTGAGGTGAAGCAGGCGGAGGCGGGGTCATAGTGGTACCATCCACTAGTCGAAGTAGGTCATCGTCCAAAGGTTGAACAAGTGTCGAAGAATTCTTTGTAACAAGATCCCATGATGCTGCAGTGTCTGACAGTTGTGATGAATGGTTTGAAAAACCGACAAGTTGAAGATTGAGACACTTATACAGCATATGGGAATCTTTATTCAGGAAACGTTTCGCCACACAGTGGCTTCATCAGTCCAATACAAAGAGGAAGGCGTAAGGAGAGGAGGAGTATGAGGTAATCAGTCCCTCAGCCTGGAGACGATGTGTCCAGTTCATCAATCTTGTAGAATGTACAGCATAGGGCCGTAGACGTGGCTTATATACTGTAGTGAGGTGAGGTGAAGCAGGCGGAGGCGGGGTCATAGTGGTACCATCCACTAGTCGAAGTAGGTCTTCGTCCAAAGGTTGAACAAGTGTTGAAGAATTCTTTGTAACAAGATCCCATGATGCTGCAGTGTCTGACAGTTGTGATGAATGGTTTGAAAAACCGACAAGTTGAAGATTGAGACATTTATGCAGCATATGGGAATCTTTATTCAGGAAACGTTTCGCCACACAGTGGCTTCATCAGTCCAATACAAAGAGGAAGGCGTAAGGAGAGGAGGAGTATGAGGTAATCAGTCCCTCAGCCTGGAGTCGATGAGTTCAGTCCATCAATCTTGTAGAATGTACAGCATAGGGCCGTATACGTGGCTTATATACTGTTTGTATTGTATTGTTTGTATTATAACCTCTTTGTATTGGACTGATGAAGCCACTGTGTGGCGAAACGTTTCCTGAATAAAGATTCCCATATGCTGCATAAGTGTCTCAATCTTCAACTTGTCGGTTTTTCAAACCATTCATCACATTGATGGGGTTATAAGAGATGCGAATGCTCATGTGATGGCAAGAGGTATGGGGTTAAAAGATAAAGAATCTAACAGTGTGAGTTGTCACAGTTGCTTTTTGCTGATGACACTGTGCTTTTGAGAGATTCTGAAGAGAAGTTGCAGAGGTTGATGGACGAGTTTGGAATGGTATGTGAAAGAAAAAGGTGATGAGGATAAAAAATTTAGGTAATGAAAGGTTAAATATCAGATTGGAAGCAGAGAGTATGGAAGAAGCAAATGAATTCAAATATTTGGGAGTGGACGTGTTAGCAGATGGATGCATGAAAGACATGTAAATCATAAAATGATGAGTGGGAAAAAAGGTGAACGGAGCACCTAAGTCTTTGGAGACAAAGAATGTATCCATGGAAGCAAAGAGGGAAATGTATTTGAGTATAGTGGTGCCCATGCTTTTATTTGGGTGTGAAGCATGGGTGGTGAATGTTGCAACAGGAAGGCTGGATGCAGTGGAGATGTCGTGTCTGAAGGCAATTTGCGGTGTGAATATCATGCAGAGAATCCGCATCTTGGAGATTAAGAGGTGTGATGTTTTCTTAAAGTATTATCCAGAGGGCAGAGGAAGGGTTGAGGTGGTTGAAGATTCAATTCAATTCAATTCAATTCAAAGTTTATTCTCTATAATGATTACAGTGCTGAGTATACAGAATTTGGTTATTGTGTGGTTTACATGTAGTAAAATAATTACAGAGTGTACCACTAGAACACCTAGCATGGCTAGGCATTTCGGGCAGACTTAGTTTAATTCTTAATTTTAAATTATTACAAATTATGAGGTAAGTTGGTATTATGGCTAAGTGACTAAATACTAGTTTGTGAGTTTAGCAATGTGAATGCTTTTGTTTTGGAATAGTACATAGTTTCAGTATTGGAATATCAGAGGCCAACTTATGGATTCATTATTTTAAGATTGAGATTAATATTTCTGTTTATGGACAAATGCGTAAGTGTGAACCACCAGGTGGTGTTCGTGTTGTTAGTTGACGGGGTGTATCAGGGAGATAAGATGTTTTCTAATGGTAGTTTTGAAGGTGATGAAAGTGTCTGCAGTTCAAGAGTTTTCAGGTAGGGTGTTCCAGATTTTAGGGCCTTTGACATACATTGATTTTTTGTAAAGGTTCAGTCGGACACGGGGAATGTCATAGAGATGTTTGTGTCTGGTGTTATGCCTGTGGGTTCTGTCACAACTATAAAGAAAGCGTTTTAGATCAAGGTCCTGTAGATGTAGATTGCACAGTAGTAAGTGTGGATGTACTGAACAGGGAGTAAGTTTAGATCTATGAAGAGTGGGGGGGGGGGTGTTGCCAGGGATGAGATTTGGTGATTATTCTTACTGCGGCTTCTTGTTGGGTAATTATTGGCTTTAGGAGTGTTGCTGCAGTTGATCCCCAAGCACAAATAGCATAGGTGAGGTATGGATAAATAAGTGAGTGGTATAGTTCGAGTAGGGCATTTTGCGGCACGTAGTATCGTATCTTGGAGAGGATCCCAACCATTTTGGATACTTTTTTGGTTATGTGTTGGATATGGGTGCTGAAATTCAGGTTGTTGTCAAGGTATAGACCTAGGAATTTGCCCTCGTTATGTCTGGTAATTGGAGTGTTGTCGATCTTAATGTTAATTTGCGCAACTCGTGCTCTGCTACCAAACATCATATAGAAGGTTTTGTCAGTGTTAAGCATAAGTTTATTGGCTGTCATCCAAGTCGATATTTTGATCAGCTCCTCGTTAACAATGGTGTTGAGTGTGGCAAGATTAGGGTGAGAGATGACATAAGTCATGTCGTCAGCAAAGAGAATGGGTTTCAGGTGCTGGGATACGTTTGGAAGATCATTGATGTATATGAGGAAGAGCAGGGGACCAAGGACACTTCCCTGCGGAACTCTAGTATCAAGTGGCCGTGATGCTGATGCTGTGTCTTTACTGGTGACATACTGATACCTATTAGTAAGGTAAGATTTGAAATATGCAAGCGCATGGCCTCTTATACAGTAATGGTTAAGTTTGTGGAGTAGTATGCCATGGTCTACTGTGTTAAAAGCTTTTCTTAGGTCAATAAAAATTCCTAGTGGATATTCCTTATTTTCCAATGCTGTGTAATGCAGGTCTAGCATTTTTATGATTGCATCATTAGTGCTTTTATTTTTCCTGAATCCAAATTGGCAGGGGTTGAGTATGTTTTGTGCCATTATAAATGATTATAGTCTCCTGTGCACGAGTTTCTCAAAGATTTTGGATAGCAATGGTAAGTTTGATATTGGCCTATAGTTGTTTAAATCTGTAGGGTCACCACCTTTATGTATTGGTGTAACCCTTGCCGTCTTGAGTAGTTTCGGGAAGGTGCTAGTTTCTAGTGACTTGTTAAAAAGTAATGAAATTGCATGTGAAAGGACATGGGCCACTCGCTTGTATAATAATGGTGGGACATGAGACAGATTCCCTGAGTTATTTTTAAGTGACTTTATAATCTCGGTGACTTCTGTGGGCTCAGTAGGTGCAAGATAGAAGGAATTTGGGAAATTCCCATCTAGGTAGTCCCCGGCATGGGCATTGATACGTGGGATTTTATTGGAAAGATTAGATCCAGTGGTTGAGAAGAAGTCATTTATCTTGTTAGCTGTGTCAGTGGGATGCAGTGGTGTTTCATTAGTTTAGTTAGGACAATATTCTTGTTTTTTTTCAGTTTGTGGGTCCCTAGAATCTGAGAGAGTGTTTTCCAGGTCTTTTTTATATCTCCTCTAGTGTCTGTGAATCTACTGGAGTAGTACAGTTGTTTGGCTTTCTTTATTACTTTGGTGAGAACTGATGAATAGTGTTTAAGAATATCTTTGTGTATTAAGCCCTGTCTATATTGCTTTTCATATTGGTGTTTCTTATCAATGGATTTCAGAATGGTGCTGGTTAGCCATGGGCAACCAAGCCGTTTGTTTGTGATCTTTGTCGTTTTTATAGGACAATGTTTGTTGTATAGTCTAAGTAATTTGTTAAGAAAAATGTCTGTCCAGTCATCAATACCATTGGCCTTGGAGAATTCTGTAGGCCAGTCAACAGTCTCTAGGTCAGCTGTGAACTTCCTTATTGAGGCCTCGTCATGGAGTCTAAATGAGATTTTGTTGTATTCATGTGGTGGTTTACTAATGTTTGTTAAGAGGAAGGTAGGGTAGTGGTCTGTAGTGCTATCTGTGATTATCCCTGATTTAAGAGGGGCTAGTATATTGGTCCATATGTGGTCTATTATGGTTGCACTTGTCTCTGTGAGCCTGGTTGGTTTAGTTATTGTTGGTATGAGAAGTGTGTTGTTCATATTGTTGATGAAATCAGTTACAGGCTGATCATCTAGTAGGCCAAGGTTGATGTTGAAGTCTCCAGCTAAGAGAAGGTGGTACTTATTCATTTGTCTGTTTGTTAGTGCCTTTAATTTCTCACTGAATTTGGGATGTTTGTGTGAGGTATCCGGTAAATGGCACCGATCGTTATAGGTGTCTTGGGGTTTTTTACAGTAAAATTAGCAAAAATGTATTCCCCATATACATCTCTAAAGCAAGTGGTGCTAATACAAGATAATTGGTTAGAGTAATAGATTGCAATACCACCCCCAACTTGGTATGGTCTGCAGTTGTGAATTGCTGTGTATCCTGGTAGAGGGTAGATATCTATTGTGTCCTGATTAAGCCAGGTCTCGGTAAGAATAATGCAGGAGAAGGGTGTCTTTAGTGATTCAAGGAGTGCCAGGAGGTCATCATAGTGTTTGCTTAAGGACCTGATGTTGTAGTTAAGTACTGATAGACTTTTAGCATTGTTTAGGATAGAAGTGGCTTGTGATGCTGTGTAATAAAGGCAGTTACTTTCCAATAGGTTTTGATTGGGTGTCAGATTATGGCGGTTTAGATCAGGGTCAATGTGATCAATCATCTTCTCGGTTTAAATTATGGTTATTTATATCATGAGTTGTGTTGAGTTCTAGTACTGATATCTGTAGTGGTGGGAAGTTTGGACAAGTATATAGCTAAAGCATTTTGGTCATATAGAGTAAATTCACTAATACACATAATGAAGTTGATGTTGTCTATGTGTTGTGCTGGAATGAGCTAAAGTACAACTAGGAATAAACTAATAATATAAAAATACAAATTAAAAATAGGACGAGATTCTCACTTGTAAATGCACTAAGGTCTAATATAATGACTTTTGTGTAGTCTATGTTAGGTTTTATCTAATAATATAAAAATACAAATTAAAAATAGCACCAGACTCCCACTAGTAATTGCACTATGGTCTAATATAAAGAATTTGGTATTGACTATAGTACAACTGAGTTTAATCTAATAATGTAAAAAAGGCACAAGACTTTCAATTGTAATTGCACTAAGGTCTTATATAAGTTGTTTACAAGAACTAGAGTATAACTAGATTTAAATTGACAAGATAAAATACACAAGTTAAGGTAGCAAAAGAATAATAAAAAAATATTAAAAATAAAAATGCCAATGACTTGGTTATAATATGCTAGTAAGATGGTAGACAGGATAATATAAAAGTTGTAGTTGAAAATACTAGTTTAAAAAATTATAGAATAAAAATGGGCAATAAAAAAGGTTTGCAATAAGTTTGGTCACTATAGTTTAAAGTAAAATTGGGCGATAATAGGGATTGTAGAATAAAATTAGGCAATAGAGTATTTCTTATAGTGAGGTAGAATTATTGAGGACAAGTTATGGTTAGTTTAAAATAAAATAAGATAGAACAGTGATGTGGTAAGATATTAAAAAGGAGATAGATTCTGTAGATATTAAACACAATTAAGACTATGAGGTAGAATGGTCGTTGAATACAACAATGATAATTAAAAGTAGTTGGAGTATTAGAATTTTAGGGGGTCACAAATTTATGACAATATAACACTAACGGTGGACTATGGGTATTATCTGCACTTTACTCTGATTCTGTTAGTCCAGCCTCACTTAGGAATGTTTTAAGGTCATGTTCTGTAGAGATGAAGTATCTCTTCCCAGTGGACTATTTCCTAACTGCGATTTTTCCATCCCTCACAAAGCACTGGTGATTTTTTTGAGCATAGCGCAATTTTCTTAGCCGATAAAGAAGGTTTTGTCTTGTTTTGGTAAGGCATCATTGACGTAAACAATGACGAACAAAATAAAGTGGATGGCAGGGTAGGGGTTGTCCTAAGAAAGGTTGGAGGGAGGCTTCCAGCAAATGTGTATGAGCATGTTATATAGTAGTCAGTGGAAATGAATGGTTTTTATGACTTGACCTGCTGTTGGAATGTGAGCAAAATACCATTTATGAATGGATTCAGAGAAACTGGCTAGCCAGACTTGAGGCCCGGAGATGGGAAGTACACTGCCTGCACTCTGAAGGAGGGGTGTTGATATGTTGCAGTTTTTTAACTGTAGTGTGGGCATGATTCTGACAAGACAGTGAATGATGATGAAAGTGTTTCTTTTTTTTTGGCCACTCTGCATTGGTGGGAAACAGCCGATGTGTTTATAAAAAAAAAGTTTGTATGATTGTCAAACTTGACAAGATGATGCAGTACTAAATTCTCACCTTCCCTAATGCACAGTGAGAGACAAGCACACCTTCCTTGGATATACTTCGTTATCCTTAATGTAAGTTTTATTTTAAGAGTTAAAACGCTGAGTTTATAAGAAATTTGGAAGTTAGTTATTGAATACATATGAGGTACGTCATGCCCAGTTGTTACCCAAATATATACTGTACTGTATAACACTACTGTTTAAGGGTTAGTATGCAACTTAACCACACTGAAAGAATTAAATTCCAGATGTTCTTGTGATCACTCAGTCACTCATGTATCTGACGAGTGTGGAGCATAGCACCACACATGTATCTGACGAGTGTGGAGCATAGCAACACACACGAGTGTGGAGCATAGCACCACACATGACGAGTGTGGAGCATAGCACATAGCACACATGTATCTGACGAGTGTGGAGCATAGCACCACACATGTATCTGACGAGTGTGGAGCATAGCACCACACATGTATCTGACGAGTGTGGAGCATAGCACCACACATGTATCTGACGAGTGTGGAGCATAGCACCACACATGTATCTGACGAGTGTGGAGCATAGCACCACACATGTATCTGACGAGTGTGGAGCATAGCACCACACATGTATCTGACGAGTGTGGAGCATAGCACCACACATGTATCTGACGAGTGTGGAGCATAGCACCACACATGTATCTGACGAGTGTGGAGCATAGCACCACACATGTATCTGACGAGTGTGGAGCATAGCACCACACAGTATCTGACGAGTGTGGAGCATAGCACCACACAGTATCTGACTCCATGAGGCGACCATGAGCATATCAGAGACCTAGTGACCATTGTAAGAAGGTTTTACTTTTGCAGCTCAGTCCGAGGCCAAACTTCCTAGTTGACTATTCTGTTGCAGCTAGAAACCCAAAAGCCTACATAGCCATCACAGCCTGACTGATCAGGCATTTTAAACAGTGGTTCCAAATCTTGAAATAATTTTTTTTTTGTTTAGCATTAAACCCACGTGGGTCATCCAACACAAGATGTGGTGGAGGATTATAATACATTTTTTCCCATAATACTGCTGCTTCTTTACCTGTAATTCTCTTGGACACACTAAACTTAATTTCATTTATACCTTCCCGATGCAATTCTCACACCCATTTTAGATTTGTTTCACTTAGTACTAGGACATCTGTTTTTTTTTTCCTAACATTACCAATACAGTGGAACCTCGGTTTTCGTATGCCCTAGTTTGTATGTAAAATTATAGTTATTCTCTATTAAATGTTTTTGTTAATATTTTTGTCTGGATTTGATTAATTGGATTTACATTATTTCTTATGGGAAGTATTAACAAAAAATACATTTTATAGAGTAACTATATTTTTATATACAAACTAGGGCATACGAAAACAGAGGTTCCAATATATTTGCTTATTAGCTGTACTACACCAACACATTCAAACACCCCCATTTCAACATTTTTTTTCTTTCAAATTTTACTAATTGAATACAGAAGAAGGGATTACCAACTCTTGTTCTTGGCATTATAATCACCTTTTTTGACACGTATGGGATTCGACTATTTGTTTAAATATAAATATCTTTAATAAACTCAAGTTTTCAGGCACTTCAATATACTTTTAGTATGTTTTATTGTAAAACTGATTTTAAATATTTAGGAAAGTATTGAAATTTTGATCCTATAAATTAGGAAGCCTAGAGAAGTGAAAACTTTCTTTGCTGTTATAGTTATTTCATAAATAATTATTTGAAGAAAATTGAAAGTGAATACAGGAAACAGTAAGGTTGTGAGGATAACAAATAGATTAGGTGATGAAAGATTGGATATCAGATTGGAGGGAGAGAGTATGGAGGAGGTGAATGTATTCAGATATTTGGGAGTGGACGTGTCAGCAGATGGGTCTATGAAAGATGAAGTGAATCATAGAATTGATGAGGGAAAAAGTGAGTGGTGCACTTAGGAGTCTGTGGAGACAAAGAACTTTGTCTTGGAAGCAAAGAGGGGAATGTATGAAAGTTTAATTTTACCAATGCTCCTGTTTGGGTGTGAAGCATGGGTGATGAATGTTGCAGCGAGGAGAAGGCTGGAGGCAGTGGAGATGTCTTGTCTGAGGGCAATGTGTGGTGTGAATATAATGCATAGAATTCATAGTTTGGAACTTAGGAGGAGATGCAGGATTGCCAAAACTGTTGTCCAGAGGGCTGAGGAATGGTTGTTGAGGTGGTTCGGACATGTAGAGAGAATGGAGCGAAACAGAATGACTTCAAGAGTGTATCAGTCTGTAGTGGAAGGAAGGCGGGGTAGGAAAGGTTGGAGGCTGGGGGTAAAGGAGGTTTTGTGTGCGAGGGGCTTGGACTTCCAGTGGGCATGAGTAAGTGTGTTTGATAGGAATGAATGGAGACAAATGGTTTTTAATACTTGAAGTGCTGTTGGAGTGTGAGCAAAGTAACATTTATGAAGGGATTCAGGGAAACCGGCAGGCCGGACTCGAGTCCTGGAGATGGGAAGTACAGTGCCTGCACTCTGAAGGAGGGGTGTTAATGTTGCAGTTTAAAAACTGTAGTGTAAAGCACCCTTCTGGCAGGACAGTTATGGACTGAATGATGGTGAAAGTTTTTCTTTTTCGGGCCACCCTGCCTTGGTGGGAATCGGCCAGTGTGATAATAAAAAAAACATAAATACTCTTAGTTGCTTTGTAATGTTTTTCATACTTTTAATAGCACATTTTTCATTTATTTCATAAAAATGAGAATTTTTCATTTTTAGATGGTTGCCAGAATGCTAGTACCATAAGTCAAGATATGGAACAGCAAGAAGAAAGTAATCAGAAAGAACATCTGATGGGTCAAAAAAAAATAAATATGTACCAAAGGATATGAAAGGCACTACAAAAGGAAAAACAGTAAAAACATCACTCGAACACACAAGACAGTTGAAGAAAAGCATGAAGCTGAAAATTTGGAGGCACCCCAGCGTGCAAAGCGAAAAGCAGCTTTAAAAGTTGGGTCCTACAAGGAGCCGAGCCTGACAGTAAGATTGCTTGTTCCTAATTTTATAACCCTTATTCTTACTGTCGTTTCCTCAGTATGTGTTTTGCCTAATTTAGTTTAGTATATAGTACACGCTAATCGTTCTGACAATGTAGAGTAATACTGGAATAAATTTTTATGCTAACTCAACCTCCTAATCAAATGGTACTATATGGCTGTTTAAGACCTTTAAGTAATTGAAATGCTAAAATGAGAATGTTGGAATTTTTCTGTCATGCTTCCTTATTCTTGATTCCCAGTTTTCTGTGCGCATCAAAATATTGTTTTGCCTTAATGTATTACTGAATTAGTGTGTTACAGTTGACTAAATTTAGGTAATTGACACTAACCTATAAGCCTTCAAGAGGAAACTGGACAAGTATTTTCACAAGGTACCAGATCACCTAGGCTGTGATGCATATGTGGGGCAGCAGGTCTCAAGCAGCAACAGCCTGGTTGACCAGGTAAGCACCAGACAAGCCTGGCCCATGGCTGGGCCATGGTTGTATTCTCATTTTGTTTGTCTCATTTGATGAATGGAAGATATATTCCAGAAATGGAGATAATTTTGATTGGTTTCAAGAAGAAAATTACCTTGAAATCGAGCTCAGAGTAGCAGACATGTTAGATTTTTTGCAAATGTTGAAGAGTAAACAAATGTCATTTTCCAATATGTCTCCAATTGGCCACTCTAATAGTCATGAATGGGTTGACATTATTTTTACAATTATTATAATACAGTAGTCTGCATAACAGAATCTTCTATTTTTTGTGTGAATTATAATTCCAAATGGTAAGCAAGAGTAATATAACAGGGGCCTGGAGACGTGACTGGTAAACAGAGAAAATGTTATTTTAGTGCTAGGAATGTCTGCATTGTTTATTCTGGACCCTATTTTGAAATTTGTGTGAAATTGGCCAAATTGCAAATTTCTGATCAATTTATTGCATAGTTGAAATTGGTAAATGGGCGGTTTCTTGTACTCAGTTGATACAGATGGAGTTCTAGTGAAATAGTTATGGTTTTATTCGACTAGAACAATGGAATTGACAGAAAATAGGGCTCAAAGTGGTGAAATTGCCAATGCATAAATATCGCAGACATCGCTAACTTTGCAAGAGTGTAATTTCATAAATTTTCCATCAAATTTTGTACTTTTGGTGTCATTACCATTAGGAAAAGGTTCTCTTTCATTTCGTAAGAAAAAAAGAACACCCCAACAGTGAGCTAAGGATCAGGGGTCTCGACATTGAAAGGGTCAAACCTGTGTAATATATGCATGCATAAAATTACACATGAAAACTGTAAAAACAATACATGAAATGAAAATATAACTACACTTTACCTTTACTGAGGAGCACTGATGACCTAAGAGGTAGGTGGAGAGATCTTATTGTTTGGAAAGAATGTCACCTTCCACAAAAACATCAGGTAACTGCCAGTCTGGTGTTTTTTCTCTTTTGTACCTGCAGCAGCATCTGAAGATGATGGCAATTCACTAGCATTTGACTTTTTTTCTTTGGTAAAGAAGCTGTTCAATGCTGTCTGCTTCAAATTCAAATGTTTATTTCCCTGTAAAGCTTACATTGTGTGGTTTACATGTTATAAGATGTTAATTACATAGTAGGCCACTAAGCAAAGAAAAGGCACAATACAGCGAAAGGAGCAATACACAAACAACTCTCACATAGAAGAGAGAAGCTTACAACGACGTTTCGGTCCGACTTGGACCATTTACAAAGTTTCACTAACGAAAAGGAGAGCAGGATGGGCATATATACGAAGGAGATGGTAGTAGTAGTAGTAGTGGAGGTGGAAGGAAGTAGTAGTGGGGAGGTAGTAAGAGTAGGAGAGGCCAGTCAAATACTAAGGAAGAGGAGCACTGCAAGGGAGCTAGGTGCCAACGGAGGGTAAGAGGAAGAACACCGAGGAGGGAAAAACAAATAGTGGAACCTCAAATTTCGATTGTATCGCTTATCGAACTCTTCGAAACCAGAACTCTTTTTTCGAACCAACTTTGTCCCTATTATCGAACTCGCCACAATTTTCGAACCACTGGGTACCGGTCCTGTCTGGCTGACCACTCGGTCCACGTCCCCATACAGGCTCCATGAGCCAGTCTGGTTTTGTTGATTCTTGAGGGAACACTAACCTCTGCTCTTATTCAAACATTTTAAGATTATTTCATTATGTTTAGTGATTGTGGGACTGTGAAATAAGCTACAATGGGCCCAAAGAAACTTGCTAGTGGTACCCCAGTGATAAAGAAATTGAGAAACACCATAGATGTGAAGGAAATAATAGAGAAGTGGAATTATGTCCAAATGTTTGTGGAAAAGTACCATCCTGAGCACGCTGAAACAAGCTATCTTTGCAACATGTTCAGTGACAGAACCATGTCCCATTTTAGGGAAAAATTAGAGGCACCAGAAACAGAGGACTGTGGACAGTTATCCTTTTCAAGGGGGGCTCCTTGTCATGGTGAAGAGGCTCTTGGTCTGAGGAATTAGAGCTGTTGGTCTCCTTCCTAAGACCAAACCTGATTACCCCCCAATCCCCCCTTCCCTATTCCATCCTCCCCTTTTTCCTTTCCTCCTCCTCCTCCTCACCACCCATCCCTTTTGCCCTTCCTCATTTTGACCTTTGGGTTTTTTCCCACAGGTGCGCTAGTTCATAGGTAGGGGAAAGGGTACCGGGGTCCATCCCATTCCGTTGAGGTTCTTGGCAGTGGTGTAGTTTGCCATGGAATCTGGATCGCCTGGGGATGTCCCGATCCCTCTCAGGTATCCTGGAGAATGGCTTTGGGTGTCTTTCAGGAGACGGGTGTATCTCTGGAAGCCACCTTTCGGATTCTGGGGGTGGTGGCCGAAGGAGTTATGCTTTGTGGTGGGTATCTGGCTGCCTTCTCTTATGTCCACCGAGGTAGCTTGGCAGATGTGAGGTTGCTATCCCGGATTGCTGGTTTACTGGCATGAAGGGTAGGGTATGGCATGGGTTCCATGCTGCATCTGTGCTACTTGTGGAGCTGAGGTCCTCTTGGGTGCAGACTGAGATTTCTGGCCCTTTCATTCCTCCTAGGAACTATCCCTCCATGGTTCCCCCTTTTTTTCTTTTTTTTTTAACTTTTTTTTCTTAAAAAAAAAAAAAGATGTAACCTAACCATGGAGTACCCGATCCATGACCCCGCTACCCCCGGGCCCCTTATTGTTACCGCACCCCGTTCTGACCTTGCCTTGTCTTTTGGCCACTCTTTGGACACTCCTAATGCCCCTGTTCCTCTTGCTGGTGCTGTTTTGTCACCTGCTTCAGGTGCTGGGGTTTCGACTGACTCCTTTGATTTGACTGACCTCCGCTCTCCTTTGACTATGCTTCCGGTCTCTCCCTCTATGGTGTGGCGATTTTCGAATCGCCAGCCCGTCCCATGTCCTACTGGTCCTACTTCTTAACGCCAACGACAATCTCCTGATGTTACTTTGTTACCTTCCCTTTCTACTCGGAAACGACCGACACGTCATGCACCCTATCTCCACACTCAGTTTCAGACTACACAATGGACTAAATTCTTTGCTTTAAGACCGACTTCTTCTACTGCCTATCTTTCCAACCATAGTATTGGCAAAGCACTCCTACACCAGGTTGGTAGAGATATTTCCTTTCATGCTCTTGAGAGTGGTACGTGCATCATCACAGCCCAGAATTCTACTCAATCTCATGATCTTTTTCTTTCACATATCGATACTATTCTTACACTATCGAAAAAATCATTCCCTCAATTCTTGTAGTGGTACTGTTATTCTGCCCAATACCATAGCCCAACAGAATTTCCAGACATGTGGCAATGATATTCTCCAACAGCTGGAACTCCAAGATCTTCCAATTCTCAAGGTAGACACTCAAGTTCTTCCAGCCCACGGGCGAAGGCGATACCCTTGCAATGTAGCTTGTTTAACTTTTGACAGCCGTGAACTCCCATCCTCTGTTTATGTAGCAGGACATCGGTTACAAGTTTGGAAGGTGATCCCTACACTGTAACAGTGTAGGAATTGCTGGCGATTTGGCCACCCAGCAAAATATTGCAGATCTATAGCCGAATGCCCAGTCTGTGGTGCCGATGACCATTCTAATATGTCTTGCAGTCGACCTCCCTCTTGCCTTAATTGTCATGAGGCTCACCCTTCATACTCTCGCCATTGCCAGGTCTACTTAAATGAGCGGGAAATTTATGCTATGGCAGTTTCTCATCTCTGCCTCCAAGGGAGACTACTCCGTGTTTCTTA
Source organism: Cherax quadricarinatus (assembly GCF_038502225.1). Taxonomy (NCBI): domain Eukaryota; kingdom Metazoa; phylum Arthropoda; class Malacostraca; order Decapoda; family Parastacidae; genus Cherax; species Cherax quadricarinatus. Next base: position 23,787,331 of record NC_091355.1, on the reverse strand, counting down.
TTCTCGTGTTTCAAAACGTCCCCCCACTTCTGGGGTCCCATCTTCAGCAGCCTCCTCTGCGGTTGCCAGTCCCATAGTCACTCCTGTATCTAATTCTTTTGCTGTCCTGGGCTAAGACGTCCCTACTTCAACAACTCAGTCTGTTCTCACTTCTTTGTGTCCTCCTTCACAAACCTTGGTGTCAACAAGACATCATATGACACCTCCTCCCAATCGTCCTCTATTTCTTAGAAGACCAAAAAATCTCCTTTAACCCCCTCCTTCTCTTTATCAACCTCCACATTTCACCTTCCCGGTGTCTGTACCTGGGTCTTCCCCATTCACTGCCTCTGTTACAAGTGCGGAGGTTCATCCTCCTCCTCAAACTGTGCCTTCCTCCCCTGTCCCCTCCCAAGTTTCTTCCTCCTCTGTCACCTCCCAGGATTCTGCCTCTTCTGTCCCCTCCCACACTTCTCCAGTTCCCTCCACCCTTTAGCCCCCACCTACCTTGGTACAATCCATTACAGTTCAGATCTTCACTGAAACTCCTCCTCCTTCCATATCTGATATTGTTTCCCATACAACGTCTCTGAACTCCAAAACACTTGAAGCAATCTCTCAATATATTGCAGAGACAAAACCATCAATGGACACTGATCCACCCTCTGTTCCTTCTCTTTCCTCTTCTCCATCTGCGCAACTCCTTTCTTCACAGCGCACCATTCCTTCGCAGCTTAAACGTTTTCCTTTGCCACGGCATGTGCACTTTTCTAACCCCTCTAGTCTGTAGGTACCCTTACCTGCGGATTTCAGGTATCTTTATCGTTGCCAATCATGGCCTATTTACAGTGGAATATACGCAGCCTCAGGTGTAATCGGGGTGAGCTTTAAATGTTGCTCTCCCAGTTTTCCCCTGTTGGTGTTTGCTTACAGGAACCAAAATTACACACTCCTGTTATCTATCCCATCTCAGGCTATAATTTATTACATTCTTCAGATCATTTTCCTGATGGGACCTTTAATGAAAGTGCTCTTCTACTACGCACTGATATTCCGTACCATCAGCTATTTGTTCGCACTTCACTGCACTACACAGCCGCCCATATCCACTTGCATAGGTGGTTTACACTCTGTTCTTTGTATCTCTCTCCTTCCCGGGTATTATCTATCCCAGATATTGCCTTTCTTGTTTCGTCATTACCACCAACACTTCTGTTACTTGGCGATTTTAATGCCCATCATTTCCTCTTGGGGGTCTCACTATGATTCCTGTGGCATTCAGTTAGAGGCGTTTCTTGCTACCCATCCCCTCCATGTTTTAAATACAGGTACTCGCACCCATTTTGATCCTCGGACTCATACTCTCTCTTGCATCGATCTCTCAGTCTGCTCTTCCTCTGCCGCATTAGACTTCACCTGGTCTGTTCTCCCGGATTTACTTGACAGCAATCATTTCCTAATCATTCTTACTTCCCCTTCATATTCACTACCTTTTTGTAACCCACGCTGGCAATTTAATCAGGCAAAATGGAACCTTTAGTCAAAACTAAGTTTTTAGTGAAGTTCCTTCTTCGTCCTCCATTGATGAGCTTTTACACCTCTTCTCGTCCTCTGTTTTAACCGAAGCTTCTCATTCTATACCCCAAACTTCGGGCAGGCATTCTCAGAAATACGTGCCTTGGTGGTCTCCTGCTTGTGCTCCTGCAGTACATTTGAAACGCTCTGCGTGGGGCAGGTACTGATACAATAGAACCACAGAGAGACTTCTTGATTTTAAACAGAAGTGTGCAATAGCTCGCTGTGTCATCCGTAACGCTAAATGCACTTGCTGGCGAGATTACCTCCACCATCACCTCTGGTTCCTCTATGAGTGCAGTCTGGAAAAAAAGTACGAAAACTGAGTGGTAAATATTCTCCTGACCAGGCTACTGTTCTGCGGGTTGCCGGTGTTGATATAGCAAACCCACTAGATGTTGCCAATGAAATTGGCAATCATCTGGTCTGTATTTCTCAGGGGCTCCATCTATGCCCCTCATTTCTTTCCTCAAAGTCTGCCAGAGAGTTAGCACCGTTGAACTTTTCTTCTCTCAGTGAAGAACAGTATAATGTGCCTTTTACAATTCAGGAGCTGGAGGCAACACTCTCAGCTTGCTGATCATCGGAAACTGGGCCTGACAACATTTATATTCCTATGCTACAACATTTACATCAGTCAGCCCTTGCAGTCCTCTTACGCCTTTTCAATCTTATTTGGTCACAAGGAGTTCTTCCATAGCTATGGAAATCTGCCATTGTTCTCCCTTTCTGCAAACCTGGCACTATGGGACATGAAGCCTCCCACTACCGTCCCATTGCTCTTACCAGTGCAGTTTGCAAAGTGATGGAACGCCTGGTAAATAGACTTTTAGTGTGGTATATAGAGACACACATCAATCTCTCCACTCGTCAATATGACTTTCGTAAGGGCCGTTCTACCATAGACCCCTTGCTACGCTTGGATGCCTATGTTTGTAATGCCTTTGCGAATAACCACTCAGTTATTGCCTTAGGCCTCCAAGGCAATTTACCATCCTTCCTTAAGAACTTTTTAACTGACAGACATTTCCGTGTTCGGGTTAATAATGTGCTATCCCTGGACTTTATCCAAGCTGAAGGTGTCCCCCAGGGATGTGTTCGGAGCACAACACTTTTTCTCCTTGCTATAAATGATTTGGACTCTAGTCTTCCTTCCAATATTTGGTCATCACTCTGTTGATGATTTCGCTATTGCCTGTGCAGGCGCTGACTGTCACCTCATTACAGTTTCTCTCCAGCATGCGGTCGACCGTGTTTCAAATTGGGCCACCACACATGGGTTTAAATTTTCCAGTACCAAAACTCACCAAATTACTTTAACTAGATGTTGTCATCTCCGATCATCCTTTATACCTCTATGGCTCCCGTATCCCTGAACATGATAGTCAGGTTTCTAGGCCTCCTCTTTGACCGTAGGTTATCCTGGAAGCCTCACATTACCTCTCTGAAGACAACCTGTCACAGCCGGCTGAACCTTCTTAAAACCCTTGCCCATCTTTCATGGGGAGCTGATCATCGAACTCTCCTTCGCCTATATTCAACCTTCATTTTATAAGAACATAAGAACATAAGAAAGAAGGAACACTGCAACAGGCCAACTGACCCATGCAGAGCAGGTCCATGTCCCCCTTGGATTAGACCAATGACCCACCCCACAGATTATACCAATGACCCACCCAGTCTGCTCATCCCCACCCAAGGATGGAGCACTGTACCAGACACAGCAGCACAAGCTAGACAGGTCTAACTCACACCCACCCACACCCACTCATGTATTTATCTAACCTATTTTTAAAACTACACAACGTTTTAGCCTCAATAACTGTACTCGGGAGCTTGTTCCATTCAACCACAACTATATTACCAAACCAGTGCTTTCCTATATCCTTCCTGAATCTGAATTTTTCCAACGTGAAACCATTGCTGCGAGTCCTGTCATGGCTAGAATTTTTCAGCACACTATTTATATCCTCTTTATTTATTCCTGTTTTCCATTTATACACCTCGATCATATCCCCCTAATTCTATGCCTTTTGAGAGAGTGCAGATTCAAGACCCTCATTCTATCCTCATAGGGAAGATTTCTGATGCATAGGATCATCTTTGTCATCCTCCTTTGTACGTTTTCGAGAGCATTTATATCCTTTCTGTAATACGGTGAGCAGAACTGAGCAGCATAGTCTAAATAAGGCCTAACCAAGGATATATAGAGTTGAAGAACAACCTGAGGACTTCTATTATTTATACTTCTAGATATGAAGCCAAGAATTCTGTTAGCTTTATTGCGAACACTAATGCACTGTTGTCTTAGTTTTAGATTACTGCTAACCAGAACTCCTAAATCCTTTTCGCTATCGGTAGTATTAAGATCTACATTATTTAGTTTATATGTGGCATGGTTATTTAACTGTCCAACATTTAGAACTTTGCATTTGTCAATATTAAACTGCATCTGCTACTTCTCCGACCATTGCGTCAGTCTATTCAAATCATCCTGGAGTGCTCTAATGTCCTCATTAGAATGAATTGGACGGCCTATTTTGGTGTCATCAGCAAATTTGCTTATGTCGCCATTTATTCCCTCATCTATGTCGTTCATGTAAATTGTGAACAACAACAGGCCCAACACTGGCCCCTGAGGAACACCGCTTGTGATGTGCCCCCATTCTGATTTCTCCCCATTTAAGCAAACTCTCTGCTGTCTATTTGTCAGCCATGGCTCTACCCAGGAAAAAATTTCTCCTCCTTATCCATGTGCCCTAAGTTTCCTCAATAGCCTCTGGTGTGGAACTCTATGGAAAGCCTTACTAAAATCCATATACACAATATTATATTCATTACCATGATCTACCTCTTGAAACACCTTAGTGAAAAAAGTTAGTAAATTCGTAAGACAGGAACTCCCTTTTGTAAAACCGTGTTGAGAATCATTAATCAATCTGTGTCTGTCAAGATGGCTACGAATTGCTTCGGCAATTATTGATTCCATAAATTTTCCCATTATGGAGGTAATGCTTATTGGTCTATACTTCGAAGCCAAGGACCTGTCACCTGCCTTGTAAATATGTATTACATTTGCCACTTTCCACTTATCAGGCACTATGCCAGCTTGTAGTGATATATTAAAAAGATTAGCCGAAGGTATGCTATGTTCCTCTTTACATTCCTTTAACACCCTTGCAAACAGTTCATCAGGACATGGGGATTTGTTAGGTTTTAGTTTCTCTATTTGTCTGAGGACCATGTCACTAGTTTCCACAATCACACATAGTTTATTATCATCCTGTTCTACGTAATCTATTATTTCAGGAATATCGCTAGTATTTTCCTGGGTGAAAACTGAGAGGAAGTAGGTATTTAGAATTTCACACATATCCTTATCACTGTCAGTGATCTGACCAGAGTTACTCTTAAGTGGGCCAATCTTATCCCTAATCTTACTTCTGTATACCTGAAAGAACCCTTTTGGGTTAGTCTTTGAATCCCTTGCGACCTTAGTCTCATAATCCCTTTTTGCTTTTCTTATTCCTTTTTTTATTTCTCTCTTTAATTGAACATGTTGATTTCTTAACTGCTCATCCCCTCTTTTGATACGCCTATATATGCCTCTTTTTTGACCGATGAGATGTTTTAATCTATTGTTCATCCATTTGCGATCATTTTTGTTAGATCTAATTTCCCTACTCGGAACAAAAGTTGTCTGGGCAGCTAGAACTATGCTCTGAAAAACGTCATATTGGCAACCAAGATCACCTACCTGACCCATAGTCAGGACATCCCAATTTAGCCCTCCCAAGTAATTTTTCAGTCCCATGAAGTGGGCCAAGTGAAAATCTGGGACAGAGATTTGATTGCAGTTATCTGGGTAATTCCATGATATATTGAAACTAAGTGATTTGTGATCACTTTCCCCAAGATCGTCATTAACCTCAAGATTATTAATTAATGAATCTTTGTTGGCAAGAACCAAGTCACGCAGATTGTTTCCTCTAATTGGTTCTGTCACAACCTGTTCTAAAAAGCAAGACTCAAGATTTCCTGTCATATTGTTCCAATCAATTTGTCTAAAGTTAAAATTCCATTATCACAACATTTTCATATCTAGATGCCTTATGAATTTCGCCCCATAGCAGCTTACTGCACTCGCTATCAAGGTTTGGGGGCCTATAAATCACACCCAAAATTAATTTCACATCCCTCGAGAAACTGTAGCCAAACCGATTCTGTGTTCGATGTTTCCAATCTTATATCATGTCTAAGACAACAATTTAAATTTTCTTTGACATACATCGCCACACCACCACCCTTCCTGTTGACCCTATCAGTGTGGAATAGTTTATAACCCTGTACGTTGCATTCAGAAGGCATTTCTCTATCTTTCAGGTTGAACCAGGTCTTTGTTATATCAATATTACATGCACTTGCAAGTAATTTTAGCTCATCTATCTTATTTCTTAGACTCCTACTATTTGTATAGTAAACCTTAAGGGAGTTAGTCACTCGTTGCTCTCTACTATCTCTCTTTGTTTGTTGATCAATTGATTTGCCATTACTAGCAACTTTATTTTGAATATTGTCTTTTAAACATATTCCCGAGGTATCCCGGTAATAACTGCTCTTTTTAACCCTAATGCTGCAGCCTGATTGTTTCCCACAAACACTCATACCTCTATAATCTATCAGTTTAAATTCCTAGACAAGTCATCTATTACCCTCTCAATTGAATTGGCTAATGCAACCACTCCATCCCCAGAGAGATGACACCCATCCCTTGCATACATATCACGTTTGCCAAAGAAAAGGCCCCAGTTATCAATGAATGGGACTGCAAGTTCCTTGCAGTACCTGTCTAGCCAGCGATATATACCTATTGCCCTAGACATCCATTCATTGCCCACTCCCTTTCTAGGCAAGATGCTACATATGTCTGGGATCCCTCCCTTAGACCTAACTTCTTCTATGGCTGACCTGCACTTATCCAGCAGCTCCTCTCTCCTGCCCTTCCCAGTGTCATCACCCCCAGCAATAAGACAGATAATGGGCTTGTTCCCATTACCTGCCATAATATTATCCAACCTGCTGACTATGTCGCCAACACCAGCTCCAGGAAGACACACTCTCTGTTTGACCTTTCTGCCTTTGTTACAAAATGCATGGTCCATATATCTTACCTGAAAATCGCCTACTATTAATATATTCTTACCTTGATTAGCAGGGAAATCAGTGGTACCTTCAACCTCACTAACCACTGACGTACACTCCTCTTGGAGAACAGAGAATCGATATCCTACCTTCACATCTTCTCTATTAACTCTCCTCATCTTCCTTCTTCCTGAACTGTGAATCACTTACCACTTAAAGTGGCTGCCACTCTCACTGCTGGTGACCATTCATGCCTTACCAGCTAAATCCTTCTAACACTCGCTCCCAAACTCATCTATGCGAAGCTTCACCTTCCTATTTTCCTCCTGAAGAAGTAGAATCTCCTTCAACACATGAACCTGGGATTCTAAAGCACTACAACAAGCCATGGTATGGGTAACAGCCCATGCTAACTCCCAAGAGCTTAGGCAAGTATGACCGCACTTGACCACTGACCTCAGCGAAACTTGATTATGGTGACCAGATCTATTCAGCGGCCTCTCCTGCTACTCTCTCCTCACCATCAATTCTGATAGATAAATAAGCAGTAGAGTTGATATATAAACTGACATAAGCATAATAATTCGTGATTTCACCTGGCACTCTCTGGAGCGGAAATACTGCCGAGTGTTCCCAGGTGCTTCCTGATTGGCTGGCACTCTACTGATAAGCTCCACCTACTCTTATATGATGCCAAATAATCAAATATTATATTAGAAAGAATAATGCAAGAAAAAGCAATAAAAAACAAGGAAAAAATTCCAAAAAATATATGGGCTGTGAGCAGACTCGCTACCCACCTAGTTTGTTCCATTCAACCACAACTATATTACCAAACCAGAGCTTTCCTATATCCTTCCTGAATCTGAATTTTTCCAACTTGAAACCATTGCTGCGAGTCCTGTCATGGCTGGCAGTTTTCAGCACGCTATTTACATCCCCTTTATTTATTCCAGTCTTCCATTTATACACCTCGATCATATCCCCCTAATTCTACACCTTTCGAGAAAGTGCAGATTCAAAGTCCTCAGTCTATCCTCATAGGGAAGATTTCTGATACATGGGATCATCTTTGTCATCCTCCTTTGCACGTTTTCCAGAGCATTTACATCCATTCTGTAATACGGTGACCAGAACTGAGCAGCATAGTCTAAATGAGGCCTAACCAAGGATATATAGAGTTGAAGAACAACCTGAGGACTTCCATTATTTATACTTCTAGACATGAAGCCAACAATTCTGTTCGCTTTATTGCAAACACTAATGCACTGTTGTCTTGGTTTTAGGTTACTGCTAACCAGAACTCCTAAATCCTTTTCACAATCAGTAGTATTAAGATCTACATTATTTAATTTATATGTGGCATGGTTATTTAACTGTCCAACATTTAGAACTTTGCATTTGTCAATATTAAACTGCATCTGCCACTTCTCCGACCATTGTATCAGTCTATTCAAATCATCCTGGAGTGCTCTAATATCCTCATTAGAATGAATTGGACGGCCTATTTTGGTGTCATCAGCAAATTTGCTTATGTCGCTATTTATTCCCTCATCTATGTCATTTATGTAAATTGTGAACAACAACGGGCCCAACACTGACCCCTGAGGAACACCACTCTTGATGTGCCCCCATTCTGATTTCTCCCCATTTATGCAAACTCTCTGCTGTCTATTTGTCATCCATGCCTCTACCCAGGAAAAAATTTCTCCTCCTATTCCGTGTGCCCTAAGTTTCCTCAATAGCCTCTGGTGTGGAACTCTATCGAAAGCCTTACTGAAGTCCATATACACAATATCATATTCATTACCATGATCTACCTCCTCAAACACATTAGTGAAAAAAGTTAGTAAATTCGCAAGACAGGAACGCCCCTTTGTAAAACTGTGTTGAGATTCATTAATCAATCTGTACCTGTCAAGATTGCTATGAATTGCTTCTGCATTTATTGATTCCATAAATTTTCCCACTATGGAGGTAAGGCTTATTGGTCTACAGTTCGAAGCCAAGGACCTGTCACCCGCCTTGTAAATATGTATTACATTTGCAATTTTCCACTTATCAGGCACTTTGCCAGTTTGTAGTGACATGTTAAAAACATTAGCCGAAGGTATGCTAAGTTCCTCTTTACATTCCTTTAACACCTTTGCAAACAGTTCATTAGGACCTAAGGATTTGTTGGGTTTTAGTTTCTCTATTTCTCTGAGGACCATGTCACTAGTTACTGCAATCGTACATAGTTTATTATCATCCTGTTCTACATAATCTATTATTTCAGGAATATCGCTAGTATTTTCTTGGGTGAAAACAGAGGAAGTAGGTATTTAGAATTTCACACATATCCTTATCACTGTCAATGATCTGAAGGATCTTGTCCCTAATCTTACTTCTGTATAACTGAAAGAACCATTTTGGGTTAGTCTTTGAATCCCTTGCGACCTAAGCCTCATAATCCCTTTCTGCTTTTCTTATTCTTTTTTTCTTATTTCTCTCTTTAACTGAATATATTGATTTCTTAACTGCCCATTCCCTCTTTTGATACGCCTATATATGCCTCTCTTTTGACCAATGAGATGTTTTAATCTATTGTTCATCCATTTGGGATCATTTTTGTTAGATCTAATTTCCCTACTCGGAACAAAAGTAGTCTGGGCAACTAGAACTATGCTCTGAAAAACGTCATATTGGCAACCAAGATCACCTACCTGACCCATAGTCAAGACATCCCAATTTAGCCCACCCAAGTAATTTTACAGTCCCATGAAGTCGGCCAACCGAGAGTCTGGGACAGAGATTTGATTGCTGTTATCTGGATAATTCCATGATATAACTAAGTGATTTGTGATCACTTTCCCCAAACTCATCATTAACCTCAAGACTTAATTAGTGAATCTTTGTTGGCAAGAACCAGGTCAAGCAGATTGTTTCCCCTAGTTGGTTCTGTCACAGCCTGTTCTAAAAAGCAATCCTGAAGCGTATCAAGAAAGTCACTAGACTCAAGATTTCCTGTCATATTGTTCCAGTCAATTTGTCTAAAGTAAAATCTCCCATTATCACATTTTAATATCTAGATGCCTTATGAATTACGTCTCATAATAGCTTATTGCACTCCCTATCAAGGTTTGGGGGCCTATAAATCATAACAAAAAATTAATTTGTCACATCCCTCGAGAAACTGTAGCCAAACAGATTCTGCGTTCGATGTTCCTAATCTTATATCATGTCTAAGACAAGAATTTAAATTTTCTCTGACATACATCGCCTCACGACCACCTTTCCTGTTGACCCTATCAGTGTAGAATAGTTTATAACCCTGTTTGTTGCATTCAGAAGGCATTTCTCTATCTATCAGGTTGAACCAGGTCTCTGTTATACCAATAATATCTATATTACCTACACTTGCAAGTAATTTTAGCTCATCTGTCTTATTTCTTAAATTCCTACTATTTGTATAGTAAACCTTAAGGGAGCTAGTCACCCGTTGCCCTCTACTATCTCTCTTTGTTTCTTGATCAATTGATTTGCCATTACTAGCAACTTTATTTTGGATATTGTCTTTTAAACATATCCCTGAGGTATCCTGGTAATAACTGCTGTTTTTAATCCTAATGCTGCAGCCTGATTGTTTCCCACAGACACCCATACCTCTATAATCTATCAGAGTAAATTCCTAGAGAAGTCATCAATTACTCTCTCAATTGAATTAGCAAATGCAACCACTCCATCCCAAGAGAGATGAACCCCATCCCTTGCTTACATATCACGTTTGCCAAAGAATAGGTCCCAGTTATCAATGAAGGGGATTGCAAGTTCCTTGCAGTAACTGTCTAGCCAGCAGTTTATACCAATTGCCATAGACATCCACTCATTGCCCACTCCCTTTTTAGGCAAGATGCTACATATGACTGGGATCCCTCCCTTAGACCTAACTACTTCTATGTCACTTATCCAGCAGCTCCTCTCTCCTGCCCTTCCCAATGTCATTACCCACAGCACTAAGACAGATAATGGGCTTGTTCCCATTACCTGCCATAATATTATCCAACCTGCTGACTATGTCGCCAACACCAGCTCCAGGAAGACACACTCTCTGTCTGACATTTCTGTCTCTGTTACAAAATGCACGGTCCATATATCTTACCTGAGAATCGCCTACTATTAAAATATTCTTTCCTTGATTAGCTGGGGAATCAGTGGTACCTTCAACCTCACTAACCACTGAAGTACACTCGTTGTGGAAATTTATTTGGTCCCTAAAGTTCCACAGGACAGATACGGCATACATAGGGGTCCCAGCATGGCCGTTATGGAACGGCTGAGCTGGGTGGCCCTTAAACCCACCCCAAACAAAACACATTCTCTCTCGGATTGGTTGGTGGATGGAAGGAACTATTTAATTTATAGATTTACCCTTCAGGGAAGAAGTAGGTAGTTTTACTGTTAGAGCACTAATATTGGGATTATTGAGGCAACTGTAGATAATAATAATGTAGACCTAAGACCTTAACATAGGTAGTAATAGGCCGATAATTTAGGCAAACACTAGGTTAAGTTAGCTAGGGAGAATTGGCAGCCGTAGTTTGAATGACAAGGCATGGGTCTGGAAGAGACCAGCTCGTTCTTCTTAGAGCAGACACCACCCTGACAAGATGTGCCATGATCAGCAGGCGGTGCTCCCAATGTGTCTTCACATATGAGACCTGGGGAAATCTGGTAGAGGCACCTCGATGTACCTTAGATGACCTCCTACATCAGGCTCGTAGAGTAAGACAAGACCTCCGCTTTTTTCTTAGGATTTCTGGCCAGTGTCTGGGGAAAATTGTGAGTGAGTTGAACTGTACTCCTTTATGCAGCCGACAGTTCATACCCAGTACGTGAATTTGCCTCTTGTCTACCTAGAAGCTAGTGTCCATGTCTGCATAGTTATACTAGGGGATACACACACTCTTGGATATACGAATTTCTGAGGTGCAGGCAGGTCACTAATAATGATTGAATATTGCAGGAATTAAGGCTCCCAGTTGCACGTGCTTTCTGAGGGGAAGTCCAGAGGGGCTAAACTTAGGGAGGTTGAAGATCACGATATATGCTGCAACACCAAGTAAGTTAGTCCTTCAAACGTGCATGCAGGCTAGATTTCTTGCAACATCAATCATTTGTGGAAATCTGTCCTATAAGCCACTTGTGAGGCTGAGGTACCCCCTCAGAGCGCAGTGTCAACAGAGCTTGCCAGGGTAGGTGACTCACTTGGAGGCAGTCTAGATAAATTTTCACACTCGTCTTGGAGAACAGAGAATCGATTTCCTACCTTCACATCTTCTCTATTAACTCTCATCTTCCTTCTTCCTGAACTATGAACCACTTGCCACTTAAAGTGGCTGCCACTATCACTGCTGGTGCCCATTCCTACCTTACCAGCTAAATCCTTCTCACACTTGCACCCAAACTCATCTATGCGAAGCTTCAGCTTCCTTTTTTCCTCGTGAAGAAGTAGAATCTCATTCTTCAACACTTGAACCTGGGATTCTAAAGCACTACAACAAGCCATTGTGCTTGGTAATGGCCCATGCTAACTCCCAAGAGCTTAGGCAGGTATGACTGCACGTGACCACTGACCTCAGCGTACTGAGAGGAGAAATTACTTCATTATTTCGCTTATATCAGCTTATATATCAACTCTTCGGCTTATTTATCTATCAGAATTAATCGTAAATGATATAATAAACACTACGAATAACATAAACATGTTATATTTCCTAGACTGAATAAAATAAGCTATAATATGGCGAGAGACCATTGGGAATATTTCCATATAAATGAGTTACTCTTCTAATGTCGTCTTTGAGTAAGAGAAAACGGTGTTTTGAAGAGGTTAACTGCACTAGAACATCAGTTTACTAAGAAATACACCCAAACAAACTCGTTTTTTGCTATTTTTTTTTTTTTTTTTTTTTGAGACTGTTGGCCGGCCGGCACTCCAGGCCAATATCTTGGAAGTAACTTATTCTCTTTATGGTACATAGTCAGCCTTTATTGCTTAATAAAATGTAATAATATTCACAGAAATTGTAGAATAATGATTTCTCTAATTTGCAATTATTCATTTTTGGAAATATTCCAAATACTTTGGGAGTTATGTGGGAGTAAAGGGCAGATTTTTTGCAACATTCCAAGAATTAACAAACTTTATTTTTTTGTGAAATAAAGATAAGTTATTTAGAGGAAAGGAACTAATTACAAATTCGTATAAGCATTGTTCTCTCGGCACCAAGTGTCCAAACAACCTTACGTCGTCCCATATAGGACTACCATCCTGCCAAAGGGCATTTTCAGTAAATCAGTCCTTTTTCAGTCTTTTCTCACTTGTTGTTTGAGGTATATTTTTTATAAATATTTTTTACAAAGAGTGAAAACACTTTGTCTTGTGCACCAAAACTGGAGGAAATCGGACGGTAAACAAAAAAGCAACATTTAATTCTCAAGCAGCATCCTAAAGGGGAGCAAGGGGCTAGTAACCCCCTTCTGTATAAATTGCATGTCAGAATATAGTTGAGGACTCTTGATTCAAGGAACTGGACTTTGGCTTTCCTTCCTTGGATTAAACCTGATTGCTGGCGAGGTGCTGTATGACCCTTTCGGGTTTAATGTTTCGTATTGTTAATTTTTAAATTTCCACAGACCATGGAAATCCTTAGGCAAAACTGTTGTAATTCAAATTCAAATTCAAATTCAAAGTTTATTCTCTATAAAGATTACAATGTTGAATTTACAGAATTTGGTTGTTGTGTGGTTTACATGTAGTTAAATAATGATTACAGAGTGTACCACTAGAACGCCTAGCATGGCTAGGCATTTCGGGCAGACTTAGTTTAATTCTTTATTTTAAAATATTACAAATTATGAGATAAGTTGGTATTATGGCTAAGTGACTAAATACTAGTTTGTGAGTTTAGCAATGTGAATGCTTTTGTTTTGGCACAGTAAATAGCTTCAGTATTGGAGTATCACAGGATTCATTATTTTAAGATTGAGATTAATATTTCTGTTTATGATCAAATGGGTGAATGACTGTAAGTGTGAGCCACCAGGTGGTATTCGTGTAGTTAGTTGATGGGGTGTATCAAGGAGATAAGATGTTTTCTAATGGTAGTTTTGAAGGTGATGAATGTGTCTGCAGTTCTAGAGTTCTCAGGTAGGGTGTTCCAGATTTTAGGGCCTTTGACATACATTGAATTTTTGTAAAGGTTTAGTCGGACATGGGGAATGTCATAGAGATGTTTGTGTCTGGTGTTATGCCTGTGGGTTCTGTCACAACTATGAAGAAAACGTTTTATGTCAAGGTTGATATTGGAGTTTAAGGTCCTGTAGATGTAGATTGCACAGTAGTAAGTGTGGATGTACTGAACAGGGAGTAAGTTTAGATCTACAAAGAGTGGGGGGGGGGTGTTGCCAGGGATGGGATTTAATGATTATTCTTACTGCAGCTTTTTGTTGGGTTATTATTGGCTTTAGGTGTGTTGCTGCAGTTGATCCCCAAGCAGAAATAGCAAAGGTGAGGTATGGATAAATAAGTGAGTGGCATAGTTTGAGAAGGGCATTTTGCGGCACGTAGTATCGTATCTTGGAGAGGATCCAAACCGTTTTGGATAATTTTTGGTTATGTGTTGGATGTGGGTGCTGAAATTCAGGTTGTTGTCAAGGTATAGGCCTAGGAATTTGCCCTCATTATGTCTGGTAATTAGAGTGTTGTCGATCTTAATGTTAATTTGTGCATCTCCTGCTCTGCTACCAAACATAATATAGTAGGTTTTGTCAGTGTTAAGTGTAAGTTTATTGGCTGTCATCCAAGTCGATATTTTGATCAGCTCCTCGTTAACAATGGTGTTGAGGGTGGCAAGATTAGGGTGAGAGATAACATAAGTCGTGTCGTCAGCAAAGAGAATGGGTTTCAGGTGTTGGGATATGTTTGGAAGATCTTTGATGTATATGAGGAAGAGCAGGGGACCAAGGACACTTCCCTGCGGAACTCCAGTATCAAGTGGCCGTATTGTTGATGCTGTGTCTTTAATGGTGACATACTGATACCTATTAGTAAGGTAACATTTGAAATAAGCAAGCGCATGGCCTCTTATATCGTAATGGTCAAGTTTGTGGAGTAGGATGTCGTGGTCTACTGTGTCAAAAGCTTTTCTTAGGTCAATAAAAATTCCTAGAGGATATTCCTTATTTTCCAATGCTGTGTAAAGCAGATCTAGCATTTTTATGATTGCATCATCAGTGCTTTTATTTTTCCTGAATCCAAATTGGCAGGGGTTGAGTATGTTTTGTGTTGTTATAAATGAATATAGTCTCCTGTGCGCGAGTTTCTCAAAGATTTTGGATAGCAATGGTGAGTTTGATATTGGCCTATAGTTGTTTAAGTCTCTAGGGTCCCCACCTTTATGTATTGGTGTAACCCTTGCCATCTTGAGTAGTTTCGGGAAGGTGCTAGTTTCTAGTGACTTGTTAAAAAGTAATGAGAAAGCATGCGAGAGGACATGGGCCGCTCGCTTGTACAGTAATGGTGGGACATTAGACAGATTCCCTGAGTTGTTTTTAAGTGACTTTATAATTTCGGTGACTTCCGAGGGCTCAGTTGGTGCAAGATAGAAGGAATTTGGGAAATTCCCATCTAGGTAGTCCCTGGCATGGGCATTGGTATAGGATTTTATTGGCGAGATTAGATCCTATGGTTGAGGAGAAGTCGTTTATCTTGTTAGCTGTGTCAGTGGGATGTAGTAGTGTTTCATTAGGTTTAGTTAGGACAATATTCTTGTTTTTCTTTCAGTTTGTGGGTCCCTAGAATCTGAGAGAGTGTTTTCCAGGCCTTTTTTATATCTCCTCTAGTGTCTGTGAATCTACTGGAGTAGTATAGTTGTTTGGCTTTCTTTATTACTTTGGTGAGAACTGATGAATAGTGTTTAAGAATATCTTTGTGTATTAAGCCCTGTCTATATTGCTTTTCATATTGGTGTTTCTTGTCAATGGATTTCAGAATGGTGCTGGTTAGCCATGGACAACCAAGCCGTTTGTTTGTGATCTGTTTCGTTTTTATAGGACAATGTTTGTTGTATAGTCTAAGTAATTTGTTAAGAAAAATGTCTGTCCAGTCATCAATACCATTGGCCTTGGAGAATTCTGTACTCCAGTCAACAATCTCTAGGTCAGCTGTGAACTTCCTTATTGAGGCCTCGTCATGGAGTCTAAATGAGACTTTGTTGTATTCAAGTGGTGGTTTACTAATTTTTGTCAGGAGGAAGGTAGGGTAGTGGTCTTGTAGTGATACTGGTCCTGTGGGGAGCAGCAGCAGGATAATACTGCACCACCTCTCGTGGCCCTTAACAACAACAACAGTTTGGTGTGTGTCATGGGCCCCAACACATGGTGTGTGATTCTCTCCTACTATATCCATTTATCAGTGATGCAGATTACATGGTGAGTTTAAATATGTGGCCTGTAGTTATAACTTTTCTCTTGACATATGCAAGACATCACCATCCCTGTAGAAGCCGTTATTAGATGTACTAGTCATTATATTTTGTTGTTGCAGAAGTACTATGAAGATTCTATGTTCAATAAAGCCTAGAGATAAGGCCTGTGTTTCTATCACAACAGGTCTGCAGTGCTATCTTTGATTATCCCTGATTTAAGGGGGGCTAGTATATTGGTCCATATGTGGTCTATTATGGTTGCACTTGTCTCGGTGAGCCTGGTTGGTTTAGTTATTGTTGGTATGAGAAGTGTGTTGTTCATATTGTTGATGAAATCAGTTACAGGCTGATCATCTAGTAAGCCAAGGTTGATGTAGAAGTCTCCAGCTAAGAGAAGGTGGTGCTCATTCATTTGTCTGTTTCTTATTAGTGACTTTAATTTTTCACTGAAATTTAGGATGTTTGTGTGAGGTATCCTGTAAATGGCACCGATTGTTATAGGTGTCTTGGGGTTTTTTACAGTAAAATTAGCAAAAATGTATTCCCCATATTCATCACTAAAGCAAGTGGTGCTAATACAAGATAATTGGTTAGAGTAATAGATTGCAATACCTCCCCCAACTTGGTTTGGTCTGCAGTTTTGAATTGCTGTGTATCCTGGTAGAGGGTAGATATCTATTATGTCCTGCTTAAGCCAGGTCTCAGTAAGAATAATGCAGGAGAAGGGTGTCTTTAGTGATTCAAGGAGTGCCAGGAGGTCATCATAGTGTTTGCTTAAGGACCTGATGTTGTAGTTAGGTACTGATAGACTTTTAGCATTGTTTAGGATAGTGCTGGCTTGTGATGCTGTGTAATAAAGGCAGTTACTTTCCAATAGGTTTTGATTGGGTGTCAGATTATGGAGGTTTAGATCAGGGTCAACGTGATCAATCATCTTCTAGGTTTAAATTATGGTTATTTATATCCTGAGTTGTGTGTTGAGTTCTACTACTGATATCTGTAGTGGAGGGAAGTTTGGATAAGTATATAGCTAGAGTAGTTTGGTAATATAGAGTACAGTCACTACTACACATAATGAAGTTGATGTTGTCTATGTGTTGTGCTGGAATGAACTAAAGTACAACTAGGTATAAACTAGCAATATAAAAATACAAATTTAAAATAGAACAAGACTCTCACTTGTAATTGCACTAAGGTCTAATATAATGACTTTTGTGGAGTCTATGTTTTGAGCTAGAATGAGCTATAGTACAACTAGATTTAATCTAATAATATGAAAATACAAATTAAAAATAGCACCAGTCTCTCACTAGTAATTGCACTATGGTCTAATATAATGAATTTGGTATTGACTATAGTACAACTGTGTTTAATCTAATAATATAAAAAAGGCACAAGACTCTCAATTGTAATTGCACTAAGGTCTTATATAAGTTGTTTACAAGAATTAGAGTATAACTAGATTTAAATTGACAGGATAAAATACTCAAGTTA
Source organism: Cherax quadricarinatus (assembly GCF_038502225.1). Taxonomy (NCBI): domain Eukaryota; kingdom Metazoa; phylum Arthropoda; class Malacostraca; order Decapoda; family Parastacidae; genus Cherax; species Cherax quadricarinatus. Next base: position 23,769,671 of record NC_091355.1, on the reverse strand, counting down.
AGGTAGCAAAAGAATAATAATAAAAAAATGATGATAAAAATAAAAATGGCAATGACTTGGTTATAATATGCTAGTAAGATGGTAGACAGGATAATATAAAAGTTGTAGTTGAAAATACTAGTTTAAAAAAGTATAGAATAAAATGGTCAATAAAAGAAGTTTACAATAAGTTTGATCAATATAGTTTAAAGCAAAATTGGGCAATAATAGGGATTTTAGAATAAAATTGGGCAATTGAGCATTTCTTAAAGTGAGGTAGAATTATTGAGGACAAGTTATGGCTAGTTTATAATAAAATAAGATGGAACAGTGATGCGGTAAGTTGTAAAAAATTAAACAAATTAAGACTATGAGGTAGAATGGTCGTTGAATACAACAATGACAATCAAAAGTAGTTGGGGTATTAGAATTTTAGGGGGGCACAAATTTATGACAATATAACACTAACTGTGGACTGTGGGTATTATCTGCACTTTACTCTGATTCTGTTAGTCCAGCCTCACTTAGGAATGTTTTAAGGTCATGTTCTGTAGAGATGAAGTATCTCTTTCCAGTGGGCTGTTTCCTAACTGCGATTTTTCCATCCCTCACAAAGCACTGGTGGATTTTTTGGGCTTAGCATAATTTTCTTAGCCGATAAAGGAGGTTTTGTCTTGTTTTGGTAAGGCTCTCATTGACGTAAACATCAGTTTTCATAGAAATAGATGTTTTTAGTAGGTTGTTTCTTTTAGGCTAGTTTGGAATTTTTACAGCACTGTTGTTTTACCTGCTTGGCAGCCCATGAGTTTGCAATCCTTTAGGTCATCACTACGTATGTTAAGGCGAAGGTGGTCCTTGATAAGCTGTAGGGTGGTCTCCATGCAGGTCTCTTGGGTGACTGTGGGTGGGAGATGTTTGCTGTTAACTACAACAGCGTCAGATAGCTGCTGTTGGTCATTATGGTCTTGGAAGTTGGTTATGACATTGGCAAGTTGTTGGTCCACTCTTGATCTTTCGTCTGTAATATTGGTAGTAAGTAGGGTGACTTGGTCTTTTAGAGTGTTGATAGTGTCTAGGGACTAAGTGTGGGTGTTGCTTTGTTGTTCCAGAGTGTCTAGTTTATGCTCAAGAGCAGTGATCTTGTTGAGGTAATCTGCATTGCTAGCTTTTAGTTCCTGCATTTCTTGAGTTAGTTTGGTGATCGTTTGGTTCTGAATCGTAAGAAGTTTAGCTATTTCTGTGTCGGTGATCTTCTTGACATCAAATACTGGGAATGAGTTATCTTGGACTGTGGCAGCGGCCATGTTTGTTGTTGTCTGTCGTGTGTTGTGGTGGTGCCGGTGGGTGATGAGGGTTGTGTCCTGGCTGCCAGTACCACAAGTTTTCCTCGTGTTTTTACTGCTCTCACCTTTGATGTTAGGAGTCCTTAGCTGGTTACTGGATCTTCTTTTATTGCTCTGACCCTTGTCCATTGGCTGTGGCTTCGGGTGAATAATAGGCGATGGGTGAATGTTGTGGAGTATCACTTCAGTGGCAGCGGGGTAGGAGGTGGTAGTACGAGTCCTATTAGTTGGTAATTTGTGAACTTTTGGGTGATTTCTGCAGTTGATTTATATCATTCTGGGTATCCACACATGTTAGTGTTATGTGGGTCTTGATTAGGTCATCACTGGGCTGCTGGGAACCTCAGTCATCACTGGGCTGCTGGGAACCTCAGTCATCACTGGGCTGCTGGGAACCTCAGTCATCACTGGGCTGCTGGGAACCTCAGTAATGGCTGTGCCACTCCTTATTAAAACTGTTTTAATTTAGTTCAAGTTTATTCTCTATAAGGGTTACAATGTGGGGTTTACAGGTTTTGGGTATTGTGTGGTTTACATGTTATAAAATACTAATTACAGAGGGGGCCACTAGGACACCTAGTGTGGAAAATAGTGTATATATTTTCCAGAAATACACTAGTTATATGTACATAGATTGCCATACTGTATTTAATAAAAATTATATGGAAAATTTTATAGGAGTGATTACTTGTACATACCTCAACATTACATGCATACGAGTAATCTCCTTGGGAGACAACAACTATATTGTTTACCGTAGTCACCCCGTGTAGACATGTGAGAAAACTTAACCACTTCTGGTCACTGCAGGTGGCCCCTCGACCTGGAGTTTACCTGGAGAGAGTTCCGGAGGTCAACGCCCCCGCGGCCCGGTGTGTGACCAGGCCTCCTGGTGGATCAGAGCCTGATCAACCAGGCTGTTGCTGCTGGCTGCACACAAACCAACGTATGAGCCACAGCCCGGCTGGTCAGGTACCGATTTTGGGTGCTTGTCCAGTGCCAGCTTGAAGACTGCCAGGGGTCTGTAGGTAATCCTCTTTATGTATGCTGGGAGGCAGTTGAACAGTCTCGGGCCCCTGACACTTATTGTATGGTCTCTTAACGTGCTAGTGACACCCCTGCTTTTCATTGAAGGGATGTTGCATCGTCTGCCAAGTCTTCTGCTTTCGTAGTGAGAGATTTTCGTGTGCAAGTTCGGTACTAGTCCCTCTAGAACTTTCCAGGTTTATATGATCATGTGTCTCTCCCGCCTGCGTTCCAGGGAATACAGGTTTAGGAACCTCAAGCGCTCCCAGTAATTGAGGTGTTTTATCTCCGTTATGCGCGCCGTGAAGGTTCTCTGTACATTTTCTAGGTCAGCAATTTCACCTGCCTTGAAAGGTGCTGTTAGTGTGCAGCAATATTCCAGCCTAGATAGAACAAGTGACCTGAAGAGTGTCATCATGGGCTTGGCCTCCCTAGTTTTGAAGGTTCTCATTATCTATCCTGTCATTTTTCTAGCAGATGCGATTGATACAATGTTATGGTCCTTGAAGGTGAGATCCTCCGACATGATCACTCCCAGGTCTTTGACGTTGGTGTTTCGCTCTATTTTGTGGCCAGAATTTGTCTTGTACTCTGATGAAGATTTAATTTCCTCGTGTTTACCATATCTGAGTAATTGAAATTTCTCATCGTTGAACTTCATATTGTTTTCTGCAGCCCACTGAAAGATTTGGTTGATGTCCGCCTGGAGCCTTGCATATCTATCCGAGACCAGTATAAATTGGGTAGCACCCTCAAGTACGGCGCTACTAATTAATTGTGGACTGTATAGATTATATTAGTTTAACTGAATGAAGGGGGGGAGGGGGTAGGTTACACATGGATATACCCATCAAGGAAAAACACTTGTACATAATCCCACCACTTACCAGATATTCTCTGGTGGTCACTTGATGTGGCTGGATCACCCATAACCTATCCAATTAAAACATACCTAACTGGCCAGTATCAATCTGCTATAACTAGAAGGGTTACTTAACTGTGGGTGATTGATTCTCCTTATTTCCTCCATTCACCATCTCTTTTCGATGTCCTGCTTCACCGACACGGTTCTTACTCCAGCAGGACAAGGTATCCGTTGGCTTGTCCCAGTTTAGAAGTTGTGATTCCATGAACTTCACTTTCCTCCTGACGGGAACAACGTGGTCTAGCGTGTTCACTTGGAGCAAGGCGACTTATTTCACTTCACGCATTCTCTTAACTTAGCGTTATTATCATTAATTACATTGCAATTTACAAGACGATTTAATGGCTCATAATTATTATACACATTAGAGATAACTCCATTAAGATCTGAGACCGATGAGTGATGATTAAACCAAGGGTAATTTTCCCCGGGACACAGTCAATGGCGACGCGCCAGTCACCTGGTCCTACCCTTATTCACTCATTTTACCACTTTATTAGGGTGGTCCCGTAAATCACGTTCCCTCACTCTCCACCAGGAACAGTTACGACACTTCCTATTATGAAATGAGGCCTATATTAATCCTTAGGCCGCCATGAACGCCAATTTCCTGGCTCCATGCTTTCCCAGCCTCCTCACTACCTTCAAAAAACTCCCGCCTCTCGTGCCCCCGTTCGACCTATACCTCCGCACATCTGCGCAGGCACAGCGGGAACCCAGTTGGTTCCATTCAAAATACAAATACATTTTGACCCAAATCATCACATTAAACACTTATTAGGCACTATAGCTTCGGAAATTAAATAAATTCCACAAATTATGTCATCGAAAATGGGAAGCTGCACCTGCGCAGAAGGGATTCGCCATTTTTGTTTTGAACTGAGTATCAGACATTAGTGAATGGGAAGAATTTTTCGAGCTCTAGAGGTTAAACAGGAGGCGAAATTGTTGGATGTGTATTCCTGCATAACTTGAGATATCAGGCGACTGGACAAGACAGATCCAGGAACCTCAGATAAGTCTGTTATGTTTGTAAATCTGGCCAGTGTTATTTTCATGTATAGACAGTGAGGTTTTCTGAGAATGATACACCTTAATAAATAGTCAAATTGGTGAGTGATATTAAGATATATTCTCCTTCTGTTATGTATATGTATGTATGTATATATATATATATATATATATATATATATATATATATATATATATATATATATATATTTATTTATATATGTATTTATATATTTATATATATATATTTATATTATATATATATATAAATATATATATATATATATATATATATATATATATATATATATATATATATATATATATATATATATATATATATATATATATATATATATCGTGCCGAATATGAAAACTGGTCAATTAGCAAGAACTCATTTAAAATTAAGCCCTTTCTGAAATTTTCTTTTATATGTTTAACATATATATTTATATATAAATAAATGTATATATATATATATATATATATATATATATATATATATATATATATATATATATATATATATATATATATATATTTATATACATATAATCCTTTATTAATTTAATATACAGTCCACAAACTTACATATTTACCAGCATTCCTGGTGATAAATATTTAAGAGATAAGAGATAAGATTTCGTTCGGATTTTTAACCCCGGAGGGTTAGCCACCCAGGATAACCCAAGAAAGTCAGTGCGTCATCGAGGACTGTCTAACTTATTTCCATTGGGGTCCTTAATCTTGTCCCCCAGGATGCGACCCACACCAGTCGACTAACACCCAGGTACCTATTTGCTGCTAGGTGAACAGGACAATAGGTGTAAGGAAACGTGTCGGAATTTCCACCCGCCGGGAATCGAACCCGGGCCCTCCGTGTGTGAAGCAGGAGCTTTAGCCACCAGACCACCGGGCCAGAGCAACTTGTGGATATGACAGTGGTAGGTATCGAAGAGGGACATTTTTTGCGACCTAGGTGTCCCAAATTCCTACTTGTCTAACTCATAAATAATAATTATCTTTGTTCATTTACTGTTATATACATAATGATACATTCAGATAAATGCAATTTTCCACACCTAGCATGGCTAGGCATTTCAGGCAGACTTAGAATAATTCTTCTTAACTTAAATCCTTACAGATTATGGTATTAAGGCTGAGTGACTACATCATAATGGCTGAGCCACACCTTGTTAAAACTGTTGTAATGGTTGAGCCACACCTTGTTAAAACTGTTGTAATGGCTGAGCCACACCTTGTTAAAACTGTTGTAATGGCTGAGCCACACCTTGTTAAAACTGTAGTAATGGCTGAGCCACACCTTGTTAAAACTGTTGTAATGGCTGAGCCACACCTTGTTAAAACTGTTGTAATGGCTGAGCCACACCTTGTTAAAACTGTTGTAATGGCTGAGCCACACCTTGTTAAAACTGTTGTAATGGCTGAGCCACACCTTGTTAAAACTGTTGTAATGGCTGAGCCACACCTTGTTAAAACTGTTGTAATGGCTGAGCCACACCTTGTTAAAACTGTAGTAATGGCTGAGCCACACCTTGTTAAAACTGTTGTAATGGCTGAGCCACACCTTGTTAAAACTGTAGTAATGGCTGAGCCACACCTTGTTAAAACTGTTGTAATGGCTGAGCCACACCTTGTTAAAACTGTAGTAATGGCTGAGCCACACCTTGTTAAAACTGTAGTAATGGCTGAGCCACACCTTGTTAAAACTGTTGTAATGGCTGAGCCACACCTTGTTAAAACTGTTGTAATGGCTGAGCCACACCTTGTTAAAACTGTAGTAATGGCTGAGCCACACCTTGTTAAAACTGTAGTAATGGCAGGCATTTTTTATTTTTATTATTTATTCTTTCAGAACTGTAGAGCGTCAAAACTGAATAAAACTATAGTAGGGCCCCACTTTACGGCATTTTTCCTTACTGCATTCTGCTAATACGGACATTTCAAATTATTACTAAAACTTGCTATACAGCTCCCCCACCTGAGTTTCTAATATGGTCACCACATCCCACCCGGTTTGTTTGCATTCTCCATGAGCTTTGTGAGCATGTGTCTATTATGTATAGAAACTTTCGAAAATTTCATATATTTTAACAGTTTTTCTGAAAGTACATCATGCTCTGGAAGTTCTAAAAGTATCTTTAGAAACCCCAAAGAAGAAAGCACCTGTAAGACGAAAGATGGGGTATTTAATAGGTAAGAGGAGAGGAAGTATAAAAAAAGTATAAAACCTATCGGTTTATAAGCTGCTTTTCCGCTCATATGCCGTATTCTATTCAAGATTGATGGACTGACCACATCGACTAAAGGTTGAGGGACTGATTACCTCATTCTCCTCCTGTTCTTCAAGTTCATCCTTTGTATGGACTGATGAAGCCACTGTGTGGTGAAACGTTTCTTCAAGAAAGATACCCAAGAGTTGCACATGTGTCTAATTTAACAACATAAAACCTATCAACAGAGGAACACATTACTTAGAATGGCAAAGACAAAGAAATCTCTCACTGGTAGAAAAAGATCACCTGATAATTTATAATGCCTATATTTTTACTACGACTTTTTTTCAACAAGTTGGCTGTCTCCCACTGGCAGGGTGACCCAAAAATAAAGAAAATCCCCAAAAACAAAATACTTTCATCATTCAACACTTTCACCTCGCTCATACATAATCACGACATAAAATATTTCTAAGGACAAATTAGCCTTTTTCTAGTCATTTAACCCCTAAACTGTCCAAATGTAGATCTACGTTCACTTGCGTAGTGCTCTGAACATAGATCTACTTGTTTTTATATGCTTTCAAATGTAAGAAATCAAGGTCGGAGCACTATCCATCTAAATGTAGATCTATGCTTAGACAGTTTAAGGGTTAAAGAGTATATGTGGATAAGTTTATACAATAAATTATCAACCTAAATTCAACTTAGTTTCTAGTAGATTTGCGTAATGATTTTTTGACGAAATTGTTTCAGAAATGACGACTGCTACGAGGTCCTTGTCTCATTTTTCTTAAAAAAAAAAAATTGTTAGAGAGAAATCATGAATTATCTATACACCTATCACATGGGATAGGTGTATGGGGGATATATTCCAAGAAAAAACATGTAATACAGGTCAGTCATCACTAATCCGACAATCAGTCATCTGGTTCCATCAGTAATCTGGCACTAATTTCGGCTAGTATAATTTTAAATTTCCAGGGTTGCCACACCATACTGCTGTTACTGTTTGGTGGTGCTACTTGCTGCAGAAGTCATTCCAATTACTTTCTCCATTTATTGTTATAACCTGCGTACTTTTAACCCTAGCCATGGCTCCAACGAATAAAAGAAATGCTTCTCATTGTGTGAAGCACATACACAGTACAATGTCCATAAAATATAAGGTGGCTTTGAAGCCACTGTGTTGCCATAAGCTCAGTCTCGTGATGAATGGGAATATGCTTTTTTATTACGCTAATATCAACACTAAGGCTTATTTACCTATCAAATGTGAAAGCAATTAAAATTATGTCTATTTCTGTAATAGATCTTCCATTCTATCAAACGAGATCAAAAAGACGAGAATACAACCATAAAAACCATATGAAAATATACCACTTAGGGGTGGCTAATGGCTGAAGAGTGAACTCTGTTATTTATCATCCGATTTCTTTCAATTTTGATGTACATTAAGAAGCATGTTCACTCTGTCAGACACTGCAACGCAAGGGTATCTTGGTACAGACCTGAAATCAACTTTGTCAACTTCTACTAGTGAGAATGGCTGGATTTGAGAGGGATCTGACCTTCCAACGATTACATTCTTACCTCTACTAGTGCCTACATCTCACCTGCTGGCGTTATATAAGGCTCCATCCTGTCACTTCAACTCCATATTGTTTCAGACTATGGAACAATACTCTTCTCCAGACTGAGGGACTGACCACCTCAAAACTTCAAGGGTGATGGACTGATTACATCGTCTTCAAGTATCTTCTGCTTCTATCAACTTTTCTGTACTCGACTGAAGAAGCCTACTGTGTAAGCGAAACGTTTCTAAATAAAGATACCTAACTGTTGCATATGTGTCTTACCAAACAAGAAGCATCTTTCCAGCATACATTGCCCAAGTTTCAATAAGATAGTTCAACAAATAACTGAGATCCCATTCCCTAGATCAAGAGCAAGAGCCACTCACCAGCATCAAGGAACCTCCCTTGATGTCCACTCGCATCTTTAAATTTCACTCGCATCTGGAAGCAAAAAATTGACAGTGACTGTTCATATTTATCTTGAAAAATTTGTACATTGGGGCACTCGTAATCAGAGGTTCCACTGTACTTGCAACATCTGCCACATTGCTCCCCTATCCACTATCATATGCCATTTATAAATCCAGAAATGTAATGAAAACTTTAGGACCTTTATCTAAATACTGTTCATATATATGCTTCATCTAGGTAGTAGGTTGGTAGACAGCAACCACCCAGGGAGGTACTACCATCCTGTGGTAGTAGGTTGGTAGACAGCAACCACCCAGGGAGGTACTACCATCCTGTGGTAGTATGTTGGTAGACAACAACCACCCAGGGAGGTACTACCGTCCTGTGGTAGTATGTTGGTAGACAGCAACCACCCAGGGAGGTACTACCGTCCTGTGGTAGTAGGTTGGTAGACAGCAACCACCCAGGGAGGTACTACCGTCCTGTGGTAGTAGGTTGGTAGACAGCAACCACCCAGGGAGGTACTACCATCCTGTGGTAGTAGGTTGGTAGACAGCAACCACCCAGGGAGGTACTACCGTCCTGTGGTAGTAGGTTGGTAGACAGCAAACACCCAGGGAGGTACTACCATCCTGTGGTAGTAGGTTGGTAGACAGCAACCACCCAGGGAGGTACTACCATCCTGTGGTAGTAGGTTGGTAGACAGCAACCACCCAGGGAGGTACTACCGTCCTGTGGTAGTAGGTTGGTAGACAGCAACCACCCAGGGAGGTACTACCGTCCTGTGGTAGTAGGTTGGTAGACAGCAACCACCCAGGGAGGTACTACCGTCCTGTGGTAGTAGGTTGGTAGACAGCAACCACCCAGGGAGGTACTACCATCCTGTGGTAGTAGGTTGGTAGACAGCAACCACCCAGGGAGGTACTACCGTCCTGTGGTAGTAGGTTGCTAGACAGCAACCACCCAGGGAGGTACTACCATCCTGTGGTAGTAGGTTGGTAGACAGCAACCACCCAGGGAGGTACTACCATCCTGTGGTAGTAGGTTGGTAGACAGCAACCACCCAGGGAGGTACTACCGTCCTGTGGTAGTAGGTTGGTAGACAGCAACCACCCAGGGAGGTACTACCATCCTGTGGTAGTAGGTTGGTAGACAGCAACCACCCAGGGAGGTACTACCATCCTGTGGTAGTAGGTTGGTAGACAGCAACCACCCAGGGAGGTACTACCGTCCTGTGGTAGTAGGTTGGTAGACAGCAACCACCCAGGGAGGTACTACCGTCCTGTGGTAGTAGGTTGGTAGACAGCAACCACCCAGGGAGGTACTACCATCCTGTGGTAGTAGGTTGGTAGACAGCAACCACCCAGGGAGGTACTACCGTCCTGTGGTAGTAGGTTGCTAGACAGCAACCACCCAGGGAGGTACTACCGTCCTGTGGTAGTAGGTTGGTAGACAGCAACCACCCAGGGAGGTACTACCATCCTGTGGTAGTAGGTTGGTAGACAGCAACCACCCAGGGAGGTACTACCATCCTGTGGTAGTAGGTTGGTAGACAGCAACCACCCAGGGAGGTACTACCGTCCTGTGGTAGTAGGTTGGTAGACAGCAACCACCCAGGGAGGTACTACCATCCTGTGGTAGTAGGTTGGTAGACAGCAACCACCCAGGGAGGTACTACCATCCTGTGGTAGTAGGTTGGTAGACAGCAACTACCCAGGGAGGTACTACCGTCCTGTGGTAGTAGGTTGGTAGACAGCAACCACCCAGGGAGGTACTACCGTCCTGTGGTAGTAGGTTGGTAGACAGCAACCACCCAGGGAGGTACTACCATCCTGTGGTAGTAGGTTGGTAGACAGCAACCGCCCAGGGAGGTACTACCGTCCTGTGGTAGTAGGTTGGTAGACAGCAACCACCCAGGGAGGTACTACCATCCTGTGGTAGTAGGTTGGTAGACAGCAACCACCCAGGGAGGTACTACCATCCTGTGGTAGTATGTTGGTAGACAGCAACCACCCAGGGAGGTACTACCGTCCTGTGGTAGTAGGTTGCTAGACAGCAACCACCCAGGGAGGTACTACCGTCCTGTGGTAGTAGGTTGGTAGACAGCAACCACCCAGGGAGGTAATACCATCCTGTGGTAGTAGGTTGGTAGACAGCAACCACCCAGGGAGGTACTACCATCCTGTGGTAGTATGTTGGTAGACAGCAACCACCCAGGGAGGTACTACCATCCTGTGGTAGTATGTTGGTAGACAGCAACCACCCAGGGAGGTACTACCATCCTGTGGTAGTATGTTGGTAGACAGCAACCACCCAGGGAGGTACTACCGTCCTGTGGTAGTAGGTTGGTAGACAGCAACCACCCAGGGAGGTACTACCGTCCTGTGGTAGTAGGTTGGTAGACAGCAACCACCCAGGGAGGTACTACCGTCCTGTGGTAGTAGGTTGGTAGACAGCAACCACCCAGGGAGGTACTACCATCCTGTGGTAGTAGGTTGGTAGACAGCAACCACCCAGGGAGGTACTACCGTCCTGTGGTAGTAGGTTGGTAGACAGCAACCACCCAGGGAGGTACTACCGTCCTGTGGTAGTAGGTTGGTTGACAGCAACCACCCAGGGAGGTACTACCGTCCTGTGGTAGTAGGTTGGTAGACAGCAACCACCCAGGGAGGTACTACCGTCCTGTGGTAGTAGGTTGGTAGACAGCAACCACCCAGGGAGGTACTACCGTCCTGTGGTAGTAGGTTGGTAGACAGCAACCACCCAGGGAGGTACTACCGTCCTGTGGTAGTAGGTTGGTTGACAGCAACCACCCAGGGAGGTACTACCGTCCTGTGGTAGTAGGTTGGTAGACAGCAACCACCCAGGGAGGTACTACCGTCCTGTGGTAGTAGGTTGGTAGACAGCAACCACCCAGGGAGGTACTACCGTCCTGTGGTAGTAGGTTGGTAGACAGCAACCACCCAGGGAGGTACTACCATCCTGTGGTAGTAGGTTGGTAGACAGCAACCACCCAGGGAGGTACTACCGTCCTGTGGTAGTAGGTTGGTAGACAGCAACCACCCAGGGAGGTACTACCGTCCTGTGGTAGTAGGTTGGTAGACAGCAACCAAGCAGGGAGGTACTACCGTCCTGTGGTAGTAGGTTGGTAGACAGCAACCACCCAGGGAGGTACTACCATCCTGTGGTAGTAGGTTGGTAGACAGCAACCACCCAGGGAGGTACTACCGTCCTGTGGTAGTAGGTTGGTAGACAGCAACCACCCAGGGAGGTACTACCGTCCTGTGGTAGTAGGTTGGTAGACAGCAACCACCCAGGGAGGTACTACCATCCTGTGGTAGTATGTTGGTAGACAGCAACCACCCAGGGAGGTACTACCGTCCTGTGGTAGTAGGTTGGTAGACAGCAACCACCCAGGGAGGTACTACCGTCCTGTGGTAGTAGGTTGGTAGACAGCAACCACCCAGGGAGGTACTACCGTCCTGTGGTAGTAGGTTGGTAGACAGCAACCACCCAGGGAGGTACTACCATCCTGTGGTAGTAGGTTGGTAGACAGCAACCACCCAGGGAGGTACTACCATCCTGTGGTAGTATGTTGGTAGACAGCAACCACCCAGGGAGGTACTACCGTCCTGTGGTAGTAGGTTGGTAGACAGCAACCACCCAGGGAGGTACTACCGTCCTGTGGTAGTAGGTTGGTAGACAGCAACCACCCAGGGAGGTACTACCGTCCTGTGGTAGTATGTTGGTAGACAGCAACCACCCAGGGAGGTACTACCGTCCTGTGGTAGTAGGTTGGTAGACAGCAACCACCCAGGGAGGTACTACCGTCCTGTGGTAGTAGGTTGGTAGACAGCAACCACCCAGGGAGGTACTACCGTCCTGTGGTAGTAGGTTGATAGACAGCAACCACCCAGGGAGGTACTACCGTCCTGTGGTAGTAGGTTGATAGACAGCAACCACCCAGGGAGGTACTACCGTCCTGTGGTAGTAGGTTGATAGACAGCAACCACCCAGGGAGGTACTACCGTCCTGTGGTAGTAGGTTGGTAGACAGCAACCACCCAGGGAGGTACTACCGTCCTGTGGTAGTAGGTTGATAGACAGCAACCACCCAGGGAGGTACTACCGTCCTGTGGTAGTAGGTTGGTAGACAGCAACCACCCAGGGAGGTACTACCGTCCTGTGGTAGTAGGTTGATAGACAGCAACCACCCAGGGAGGTACTACCGTCCTGTGGTAGTAGGTTGGTAGACAGCAACCACCCAGGGAGGTACTACCGTCCTGTGGTAGTAGGTTGGTAGACAGCAACCACCCAGGGAGGTACTACCGTCCTGTGGTAGTAGGTTGGTAGACAGCAACCACCCAGGGAGGTACTACCGTCCTGTGGTAGTAGGTTGGTAGACAGCAACCACCCAGGGAGGTACTACCGTCCTGTGGTAGTAGGTTGGTAGACAGCAACCACCCAGGGAGGTACTACCGTCCTGTGGTAGTAGGTTGGTAGACAGCAACCACCCAGGGAGGTACTACCGTCCTGTGGTAGTAGGTTGGTAGACAGCAACCACCCAGGGAGGTACTACCGTCCTGTGGTAGTAGGTTGATAGACAGCAACCACCCAGGGAGGTACTACCGTCCTGTGGTAGTAGGTTGGTAGACAGCAACCACCCAGGGAGGTACTACCGTCCTGTGGTAGTAGGTTGGTAGACAGCAACCACCCAGGGAGGTACTACCGTCCTGTGGTAGTAGGTTGGTAGACAGCAACCACCCAGGGAGGTACTACCATCCTGTGGTAGTAGGTTGGTATACAGCAACCACCCAGGGAGGTACTACCGTCCTGTGGTAGTAGGTTGGTATACAGCAACCACCCAGGGAGGTACTACCGTCCTGTGGTAGTAGGTTGGTATACAGCAACCACCCAGGGAGGTACTACCGTCCTGTGGTAGTAGGTTGGTATACAGCAACCACCCAGGGAGGTACTACCGTCCTGTGGTAGTAGGTTGGTAGACAGCAACCACCCAGGGAGGTACTACCATCCTGTGGTAGTAGGTTGGTATACAGCAACCACCCAGGGAGGTACTACCGTCCTGTGGTAGTAGGTTGGTATACAGCAACCACCCAGGGAGGTACTACCGTCCTGTGGTAGTAGGTTGGTAGACAGCAACCACCCAGGGAGGTACTACCGTCCTGTGGTAGTAGGTTGGTATACAGCAACCACCCAGGGAGGTACTACCGTCCTGCCAAGTGAGTGTAAAACGGAAGCCTGTAATTGTTTTACATGATGGTAGGATTGCTGGTGTCTTTATTCTGTCTCATACAAATGCAAGATTTCAGGTACGTCTTGCTACTTCTACTTACACTTAGGTCACACTACACACACATGTACAAACATATGTATACACACCTCTCCGGATTTTATTCTATTTTCTTTCTAGTTCTTGTTCTTGTTTATTTCCTCTTACTTCCATGGGGAAGTGGAACAGAATTCTTCCTCCGTAAGCCATGCGTGGTGTAAGAGGCGACTAAAATGCCAGAAGCAAGGGGCTAGTAACTTCTCCTGTATATATTACTGAATGTAAAAGGAGAAACTTTCCTTTTTCCTTTCAGGCCACCCCGCCTCGGTGGGATATGGCCGGTGTGTTGAAAGAAAGATATATGCTTCAATGTAAACACTATTTACACATCCCTTACCCACTCTAAATCCTCCTTGCTCATCTGCAGTCCTGCTCTGTCTTACTCTAATTCTTTCAGTAATAACCATACCATACATTTTTCCTGGTATATTCAGTAAACTTATTCCTCTATAATTTTTATAATCTCTTTTGTCTCTCTTCCCTTTATATAAAGTAACTATACATGCTCTTTGCCAATCTATATTGATAAAGGCTATGGAAACCTATATCAATATATATATATATATATATATATATATATATATATATATATATATATATATATATCTATATATATATATATATATATATATATATATATATATATATATATATATATATATATATATATATACATATATACATACATATATATATATATATATATATATATATATATATATATATATATATATATATATATATATATATATATATATATAAGTAGTCAACTTTTCTTCTGGGGGGCTCCTTCCGGTTTAGGGCCTTCCACTGGGCGGTGTATCCGGTCTAGGACCAGCAGCTGGAGGGTCACCTTTTCACACCTAGGTGTTACTTCCGGTTTTGACCATGACCTCGCCCTCGAGACTACCTCACCCTTGACCCCCCAACCAATACCCCCGCCCACGACCCCCCCCCTTCGCGACCCCCGCCGTCGCGCCGCGCGCCCGCCCGCGCGCCCGCCCGCGCCCTTCGCGCCCCCCGCCCGCGCCCGCCCGCGCGCCCACCCGCGCCCTTCGCGACCCCCTGCCCGCGCCTTCTGCTTCGCCTTCTGCAGCGTCATCCGGATCGCCCCCGCGCCTCGAATTTTTTTTCTTATGATCTCCCATGATCAAGGTTTTTGGATTCTCCCCTATGGGGTTTCGAATTTTTTTTGAATTTCATTTTCTTGTGCTCTCCATCTCCTCGGATCAAGTTTTTAAGGTTCCCCCTCTCACTTTCACCCCCATCCCAAAATTTCTCGAAATCAAAGTCTCCATCTCCTCAGATCAAATTTTAAGGTTCCCCCTCCCACTTTCACCCCCCAATCCCAAAAATTTCTCGATAATACAAGTTTTTGGATTCCCCCCCCCTATGGGGTTTTGAATTTCTTATGATCACCTTGGATCAAATTTTTGGATTACCCCTCCCACTTTCACCCACCCCCACCTCAAATTTTTCTCGATAATACAATTTTTTGGATCCCCCCTATGGGGGTTTCGAAATTCTTATGATCTCCTCGGATCAAATTTTTTGGATCCCCCTATGGGTTTTCGAAATTCTCCATCTCCTTGGATCAAATTTTTGGATTACCCCTCCCACTTTCACCCCCCCCCCCCGAACCCCAAAATTTCTCGATAATACAAGTTTTGGATTCCCCCCTATGGGGGTTTCGAAATTCTTATGATCTCCTCGGATCCCCCCTCCCACTTTCACCCACACCCCAAAATTTCTCGAAATCAAAAGTCTCCATCTCCTCGGATCAAATTTTTGGATTACCCCTCTCACTTTCACTCCCACCCCAAAATTTCTCGATAATACCAAGACTCCATCTCCTTGGACCAAGGTTTTTTGGATTCCCCCCTCTGGGGGTAAGCATTCAAATGAACTCCTCCTATGGGGCATGGTGCTCTCTCTTACTACAGGTCTAAACAAGTGTGACGTCATTATTCCTCTCATTAATGTGTTTACTCGACGGTCAGTGACGTCACGCGATGACCCCCACACACACAGGCTGAATCTTGTCTACCCTTTTAGTTAATAAGGGGACACAGTACATCAGAAAGTCACCACATCGCTTACATCCACTTTCGTTAAATTCACTACTCACAATTTTACATATTACGAAGTTAAAATACGCACTTTTACTTTGAACATCTTCAAAAACACTCTCATAAATCATTTGAATACTCACAAAAATACCTTTATACATTTCCAAACAACACTGAAATACTCCAAAAACATCATTCGAACACCCCCAAATCACCTCTGAATACTCCCAGAACACCTTCATAAGTACTCTTGCACATCATTTGAACACCTTCATAAGTACTCTCATAATCATTTGTACACCTTCAAAAAACACCTTTGAATACTCACATAAACACCCTTGAACACCTTCAAAACACCCTTCAACACACTCAAAACACCTTTGAACACCTTTGAACATTTCCAAAACACTATTTGAGTACTCCCAAATAAGATTTGACATCTCTAATTTATCTGCACTTACACATTTCATTAAATTACAACTCATCCCTCAGTCTCCAGACTAGGCATTTTCTCGTTTTTACCCTTTTAGATCATTAAAGTTATTAAGGGGACACATTACATCAGAAAAAAAGTCACAAAAACTAACTCAAACACTTTACTTTGAACACCCCCAAAAACACTCTCATAATCATTTGAATACTCACATAAACACCCTTGAACACCTTCAAAACACCTTTGAATACTCACATAAACACCCTTGAACACCTTCAAAACACCTTTGAATAACCTCAAAACACCTTTGAACACCTTCAAAACACCCTTGAACACCTTCAAAACACCCTTGATCACCTTCAAAAAACAACATTTGAACACACTCAAATCACCTTTGAACACCTTTGAACATCACCAAAACACTCTCATAAATCATTTGAGTACTCCCAATTACACCACTGATTACTACTAAAACACCGCTGAATTCAATCAAAACACCCTTCAACACCTTCAAACACCCTTGAACACCTTCAAAAACACCTTTGAACATTTCCAATCAACACTGAAACACTTCCAAAAAAAACACAATTTGAGTACTCCCAATTACACCACTGAATACTACTAAAACACCGCTGAATTCAATCAAAACACCCTTCAACACCTTCAAAACACCTTTGAACACCTTCAAAACACCTTTGAACACCTTCAAAACACCCTTGAACACCTTCAAAAAACATTTGAACACACTCAAAACACCTTTGAATAACCTCAAAACACCTTTGAACACCTTCAAAACACCCTTGAACACCCTTGATCACCTTCAGAAAAACAACATTTGAACACACTCAAAACACCTTTGACACCTTCAAAAGACTCTTGAACACCTTCAAAAAACACCTTCGAACATTTCCAATCAACACTGAAACACTTCCAAAAACACAATTTGAGTACTCCCAATTACACCACTGAATTCTACTAAAACACCGCTGAATTCAATCAAAACACCCTTCAACACCTTCAAACACCCTTGAACACCTTCAAAACACTCTTGAATACCTTCAAAAACACCTTTGAACATTTCCAATCAACACTGAAACACTTCCAAAAAAAAACACAATTTGAGTACTCCCAATTACACCACTGAATACTACTAAAACACCCTTGAACACACTCAAAACACCCTTCAACACCTTCAAAAACACCTTTGAACACCTTCAAAACACCTTTGAACACCTTCAAAACACTCTCATAATCATTTGAACACACTCAAAACACCTTTGAATAACCTCAAAACACCTTTGAACACCTTCAAAACACTCTCATAATCATTTGAACACACTCAAAACACCTTTGAATAACCTCAAAACACCTTTGAACACCTTCAAAACACCCTTGAACACCCTTGATCACCTTCAAAAAAACAACATTTGAACACACTCAAAACACCTTTGAACACCTTTGAACATTTCCAAACAACACTGAAACACTTCCAAAAAACACCATTTGAGTACTCCCAAATACACCACTGAATACTAAAACACCACTGAATACACTCAAAACACCACCAAAATCACCATAAACTAAGATCAACACCCACATCCCACAACACCCACAACCCACAACACCCACAATTTTTTCTCGTTTTATCTAATTTCATCAGAAAGTCACAACACCCACACCTCCCATTTTTTTCTCGTTTTAACCCTTTTAGTTCATTAAAGTTATTAAGGGGACACACTACATCAGAAAAAGTCACATCAACAACCCACTTATAACGTCTTTTCGGTATCTCTAGTTCGACAACAACACCCACATCCCACAACACCCACATCCCACATCCCACACACACACACACAGACACACACACACACACACACACACCCTAACCTAGCCTAACCTAACTTATCCTAACCTAGCCTAACCTAACCTAACCTAGCCTAACCTAACTTAACCTAACCTAACCTTTACCTAACCTTTACTTAACTTAACCTAACCTAACCTAACCTTTACCTAACCTTTACCTAACCTAATCTAACCTTGCCTAACCATTACCTAACCTAACCTAACCTATCTTAACCTAACCCAATCTAACCTAGCCGAACCTATCCTAACCTAACCTAAAATATATTGGAACACTTCCAAAAAATACATTAGAGTACTCCAGAATTACTTTGAACGACTCCATTTTTGGATATTTCCAAATTAGTTTTGAAAACTTTATCGTAAAATCGAACATTATTTTCTTGTTGGTAAACACACTCAATGGTAGAAATATTTACTCGATTTCCGAATAGAAACACTTTCCTCGCTCTGAGAGACTCATTGTGGGTCACCCCTTCCCCCCCAACACCACTGGGTAATGCGGTTCACACCCAAGGTAGATTTAAGATAATCATGAACACCTGCGCCAACTCAGGACAGACAGACGCCATGAAATGCGGGTAACATCCAAGGTAGAAAATCATCTCTTTCCAGACCAACTATCTATCCTAACCTAACCTAACCTAATTCCTAACCTAACCTCACCTAACCGAACCTAACCTAACTCCATCAATCACCTCTATCCTAACCTAACCTAACCTAACCCAACCTAACTCCATCAAACACCTCTATCCTAACCTAACCTAACCTATCCTAACCTAACCTAACTCCATCAAACACCTCGAATACTACCTAACTTAACCTAACCTAACCTTACCTAACCTACCGAACCTAACCTAACCTAACCTAACCTATCCTAACCTGTCCTAACCTAACCTAACCTATCCTAACCTAACCTAACCTAACCTAACCTAACTTATCCTAAGCTAACCTAACCTAACTTATCCTAACCTAACCTAACCTAACTTATCCTAACCTAACCTAACCTAACCTAAAATAACGAACCTAACCTAACTTATCCTAATCTAACCTAACCTAACCTAACTTATCCTAACCTAACCTAACTTATCCTAACCTAACCTAACCTAACCTAACCTAAAATAACCTAACCTAACTTATCCTAACCTACTCACTTTACTTTGAACACCTTCAAAACACTCTCATACATCATTTGAGACCCCCCCTTTTCTCAATATCTCTCATCCACAACCTTTATCATCTCACTACAGAACAACCCCAAGATTACTTCGAACACTCTCATAAAGCATTTGAGTACTCACATAAACACTTTTGAACATTTCCAAACAACACTGAAGCACTTCCAAAATATCATTTTGATTACTCCCAAATAAGATTTGACAGCTCTAATTTATCTACACTTACACATTTCATTAAATTACATCTCATCCCCCCAAACTCCTCCCTCATTCTCCAGACTTTACAACATTAGCACAAAAAAAACTAACTCATACACTTATGACATGAGACATTACCATATCTAACACACTGACTAACTTTAAACCAACTCTGAACACCACTGATCTTCTTCAAAAAATGCTCTGCACATCATTTGAACACCTTCAAAAAACACCATCAAACACCTCCGAATACTCCCAAAAAACACTACTGATTACTACCAAATCACCACTGAATACTACCAATCACCGTCAAAATCACCAGAAACTAAGTTTAACATCACCATCTAACATCCTTTTTATAGAAATCCCCTCAAATCACTATAACCAAGAACTCCCTCCCCATTTGACGCATAAAAAAAAAGCATGAACACAAACCTAATACGCAAACACTTAGTACATGATCACCATCAACTGAAAACATATCTTGTACACACACATAATATAAGACAATCACCAACTACAATCACCCATGTTC
The DNA here is from genome assembly GCF_038502225.1 of Cherax quadricarinatus. NCBI lineage: Eukaryota > Metazoa > Arthropoda > Malacostraca > Decapoda > Parastacidae > Cherax > Cherax quadricarinatus. Next base: position 23,749,536 of record NC_091355.1, on the reverse strand, counting down.
ACTTACCTCAAAATCACTAATAACACAGAAAACAATCATTTTTATAAACATTTCACACACACACACACAAAAAAAAATCATATTTGACAATATCTAAGCGCACTCACCTCACTACCACCAACACACGATGTCTCACCTCCAGTGACGTCACACTCCCATTGTGTTACTTGGTGGTTGGTAACATCACACCTAACCCCCCTTGTTTCAACCTGTTGTACCCTACATTATCTAAGAACACTATATGCAAGACGATTACCAGATTTTATGATCCCCAACACCAAGATCACAGAAAACACACATTTTTATAATTATTCACACAAAAATCACGATCACCAATTCCATATCATGTTTACCGTCATCTATCAACACTAATCACCAAGATCACCAAAAAATCTAAGATCATGCATCTCAAAACTACTATGATCACTGAAAACACTTATTTTTTAAACATTCGCACAAAAATAAGACATACACAAAAATACCACAACACTTCCACCAACATCTATAACATAACATGAGCACTATAACATATCACTATCACAAAAAAAAAATAATACACAGACACCCACATATTATACATTTCAATTGCAAATTTAAGACATGAGACATACACACCAAATCTAAGACATTCACCTCCAACTAAGACATACACATCACCCCTAAAACTTCCTTCCTTATTCATTCCGTATATCTCCTAGAGCTGTTTTAACCCCGACGGATCCACCACGACGTAGGAGCCAGAGTGTAGTAGGTGGTGTTGGAGTGGTGATGGTTCCTCTGGCTCCTACGTCGTGATGGATCCGTCGGGGTTAAAACAGCTCTAGGAGATATACGGAATGAATAAGGAAGGAAGTTTTAGGGGTGATGTGTATGTCTTAGTTGGAGGTGAATGTCTTAGATTTGGTGTGTATGTCTCATGTCTTAAATTTGCAATTGAAATGTATAATATGTGGGTGTCTGTGTATTATTTTTTTTTGTGATAGTGATATGTTATAGTGCTCATGTTATGTTATAGATGTTGGTGGAAGTGTTGTGGTATTTTTGTGTATGTCTTATTTTTGTGCGAATGTTTAAAAAATAAGTGTTTTCAGTGATCATAGTAGTTTTGAGATGCATGATCTTAGATTTTTTGGTGATCTTGGTGATTAGTGTTGATAGATGACGGTAAACATGATATGGAATTGGTGATCGTGATTTTTGTGTGAATAATTATAAAAATGTGTGTTTTCTGTGATCTTGGTGTTGGGGATCATAAAATCTGGTAATCGTCTTGGATATAGTGTTCTTAGATAATGTAGGGTACAACAGGTTGAAACAAGGGGGGTTAGGTGTGATGTTACCAACCACCAAGTAACACAATGGGAGTGTGACGTCACTGGAGGTGAGCTCGTCGGTCCTGTGTTGGTGGTAGTGAGGTGAGTGCGCTTAGATATTGTCAAATATGATTTTTTTTTGTGTGTGTGTGTGAAATGTTTATAAAAATGATTGTTTTCTGTGATATTAGTGATTTTGAGGTAAGTGAACATGGGTGATTGTAGTTGGTGATTGTCTTATATTATGTGTGTGTACAAGATATGTTTTCAGTTGATGGTGATCATGTACTAAGTGTTTGCGTATTAGGTTTGTGTTCATGCTTTTTTTTTTATGCGCCAAATGGGGAGGGAGTTCTTGGTTATAGTGATTTGAGGGGATTTCTATAAAAAGGATGTTAGATGGTGATGTTAAACTTAGTTTCTGGTGATTTTGACGGTGATTGGTAGTATTCAGTGGTGATTTGGTAGTAATCAGTAGTGTTTTTTGGGAGTATTCGGAGGTGTTTGATGGTGTTTTTTTGAAGGTGTTCAAATGATGTGCAGAGCATTTTTTGAAGAAGATCAGTGGTGTTCAGAGTTGGTTCAAAGTTAGTCAGTGTGTTAGATATGGTAATGTCTCATGTCATAAGTGTATGAGTTAGTTTTTTTTGTGCTAATGTTGTAAAGTCTGGAGAATGAGGGAGGAGTTTGGGGGGATGAGATGTAATTTAATGAAATGTGTAAGTGTAGATAAATTAGAGCTGTCAAATCTTATTTGGGAGTAATCAAAATGATATTTTGGAAGTGCTTCAGTGTTGTTTGGAAATGTTCAAAAGTGTTTATGTGAGTACTCAAATGCTTTATGAGAGTGTTCGAAGTAATCTTGGGGTTGTTCTGTAGTGAGATGATAAAGGTTGTGGATGAGAGATATTGAGAAAAGGGGGTCTCAAATGATGTATGAGAGTGTTTTGAAGGTGTTCAAAGTAAAGTGAGTAGGTTAGGATAAGTTAGGTTAGGTTATTTTAGGTTAGGTTAGGTTAGGTTAGGTTAGGATAAGTTAGGTTAGGTTAGGATAAGTTAGGTTAGGTTAGATTAGATTAGGATAAGTTAGGTTAGGTTAGGTTAGGTTAGGTTAGGTTAGGTTAGGATAGGTTAGGTTAGGATAAGTTAGGTTAGGTTAGCTTAGGATAAGTTAGGTTAGGTTAGGTTAGGTTAGGTTAGGATAGGTTAGGTTAGGTTAGGACAGGTTAGGATAGGTTAGGTTAGGTTAGGTTAGGTTCGGTAGGTTAGGTAAGGTTAGGTTAGGTTAAGTTAGGTAGTATTCGAGGTGTTTGATGGAGTTAGGTTAGGTTAGGATAGGTTAGGTTAGGTTAGGATAGAGGTGTTTGATGGAGTTAGGTTGGGTTAGGTTAGGTTAGGTTAGGTTAGGATAGAGGTGATTGATGGAGTTAGGTTAGGTTCGGTTAGGTGAGGTTAGGTTAGGTTAGGAATTAGGTTAGGTTAGGTTAGGATAGATAGTTGGTCTGGAAAGAGATGATTTTCTACCTTGGATGTTACCCGCATTTCATGGCGTCTGTCTGTCCTGAGTTGACGCAGGTGTTCATGATTATCTTAAATCTACCTTGGGTGTGAACCGCATTACCCAGTGGTGTTGGGGGGGAAGGGGTGACCCACAATGAGTCTCTCAGAGCGAGGAAAGTGTTTCTATTCGGAAATCGAGTAAATATTTCTACCATTGAGTGTGTTTACCAACAAGAAAATAATGTTCGATTTTACGATAAAGTTTTCAAAACTAATTTGGAAATATCCAAAAATGGAGTCGTTCAAAGTAATTCTGGAGTACTCTAATGTATTTTGGAAGTGTTCCAATATATTTTAGGTTAGGTTAGGATAGGTTCGGCTAGGTTAGGTTGGGTTAGGTTAAGATAGGTTAGGTTAGGTTAGGTAATGGTTAGGCAAGGTTAGATTAGGTTAGGTTAGGTTAGGTTAGGTTAGGTTAGGTTAGGTTAGGTTAGGTTAGGTTAGGTTAGGTTAGGTTAGGTTAGGTTAGGTTAAGTTAGGTTAGGTTAGGTTAGGTTAGGTTAGGATAAGTTAGGTTAGGTTAGGTTAGGTTAGGGTAGGTTAGGTTAGGATATGTTATGTTAGGTTAGGATAGGTTAGGTTAGGTTAGGTTAGGTTAGGTTAAGTTAGGTTAGGTTAGGCTAGGTTAGGGATGTTAGGTGTGTGTGTGTGTGTGTGTGTCTGTGTGTGTGTGTGTGGGATGTGGGATGTGGGTGTTGTGGGATGTGGGTGTTGTTGTCGAACTAGAGATACCGAAAAGACGTTATAAGTGGGTTGTTGATGTGACTTTTTCTGATGTAGTGTGTCCCCTTAATAACTTTAATGAACTAAAAGGGTTAAAACGAGAAAAAAATGGGAGGTGTGGGTGTTGTGACTTTCTGATGAAATTAGATAAAACGAGAAAAAATTGTGGGTGTTGTGGGTTGTGGGTGTTGTGGGATGTGGGTGTTGATCTTAGTTTATGGTGATTTTGGTGGTGTTTTGAGTGTATTCAGTGGTGTTTTAGTATTCAGTGGTGTATTTGGGAGTACTCAAATGGTGTTTTTGGAAGTGTTTCAGTGTTGTTTGGAAATGTTCAAAGGTGTTCAAAGGTGTTTTGAGTGTGTTCAAATGTTGTTTTTTTGAAGGTGATCAAGGGTGTTCAAGGGTGTTTTGAAGGTGTTCAAAGGTGTTTTGAGGTTATTCAAAGGTGTTTTGAGTGTGTTCAAATGATTATGAGAGTGTTTTGAAAGTGTTCAAAGGTGTTTTGAGGTTATTCAAAGGTGTTTTGAGTGTGTTGAATGAGGTGTTTTGAAGGTGTGTGTCAAAGGTGTTTTTGAAGGTGTTGAAGGGTGTTTTGATTGAATTCAGCGGTGTTTTAGTAGTAATCAGTGGTGTAATTGGGAGTACTCAAATAAGTGTTTCAGTGTTGATTGGAAATGTTCAAAGGTGTTTTTGAAGGTATTCAAGAGTGTTTTGAAGGTGTTCAAGGGTGTTTGAAGGTGTTGAAGGGTGTTTTGATTGAATTCAGCGGTGTTTTAGTAGTATTCAGTGGTGTAATTGGGAGTACTCAAATTGTGTTTTTTGGAAGTGTTTCAGTGTTGATTGGAAATGTTCGAAGGTGTTTTTTGAAGGTGTTCAAGAGTCTTTTGAAGGTGTCAAAGGTGTTTTGAGTGTGTTCAAATGTTGTTTTTCTGAAGGTGATCAAGGGTGTTTTGAAGGTGTTCAAAGGTGTTTTGAGGTTATTCAAAGGTGTTTTGAGTGTGTTCAAATGTTTTTTGAAGGTGTTCAAGGGTGTTCTGAAGGTGTTCAAAGGTGTTTTGAAGGTGTTCAAAGGTGTTTTGAAGGTGTTGAAGGGTGTTTTGATTGAATTCAGCGGTGTTTTAGTAGTATTCAGTGGTGTAATTGGGAGTACTCAAATTGTGTTTTTTTTGGAAGTGTTCAAAGGTGTTTTGAGTGTGTTCAAATGTTGTTTTTTTGAAGGTGATCAAGGGTGTTCAAGGGTGTTTTGGTGATGTTCAAAGGTGTTCAAAGGTGATTTGAGTGTGTTCAAATGTTGTTTTTTGAAGGTGTTCAAAGGTGTTCAAAGGTGTTTTGAAGGTGTTGAAGGGTGTTTTGATTGAATTCAGCGGTGTTTTAGTAGTATTCAGTGGTGTAATTGGGAGTACTCAAATTGTGTTTTTTTGGAAGTGTTTCAGTGTTGATTGGAAATGTTCAAAGGTGTTTTGAAGGTGTTCAAAGGTGTAATTGGGAGTACTCAAATAGTGTTTTGGAAATGTTCAAAGGTGTTTTTGAAGGTGTTCAAGAGTGTTTTGAAGGTGTTCAAGGGTGTTTGAAGGTGTTGAAGGGTGTTTTGATTGAATTCAACGGTGTTTTAGTAGTAATCAGTGGTGTAATTGGGAGTACTCAAATAGTGTTTTTGGAAATGTTCAAAGGTGTTCAAAGGTGTTTTGAAGGTGTTGAAGGGTGTTTTGATTGAATTCAGCGGTGTTTTAGTAGTATTCAGTGGTGTAATTGGGAGTACTCAAATTGTGTTTTTTGGAAGTGTTTCATGGTGATTTTGGTGGTGTTTTGAGTGTATTCAGTGGTGTTTTAGTATTCAGTGGTGTATTTGGGAGTACTCAAATGGTGTTTTTGGAAGTGTTTCAGTGTTGTTTGGAAATGTTCAAAGGTGTTCAAAGGTGTTTTGAGTGTGTTCAAATGTTGTTTTTTTTGAAGGTGAAGGTGATCAAGGGTGTTCAAGGGTGTTTTGAAGGTGTTCAAAGGTGTTTTGAGGTTATTCAAAGGTGTTTTGAAGGTGTTCAAGGGTGTTTATGTGAGTATTCAAAGGTGTTTTTTGAAGGTGTACAAATGATTATGAGAGTACTTATGAAGGTGTTCAAATGATGTGCAAGAGTACTTATGAAGGTGTTCTGGGAGTATTCAGAGGTGATTTTGGGGGTGTTCGAATGATGTTTTGGAGTATTTCAGTGTTGTTTGGAAATGTATAAAGGTATTTTTGTGAGTATTCAAATGATTTAAGAGAGTGTTTTGAAGGTGTTCAAAGTAAAAGTGCGTATTTAACTTCGTAATATGTAAAATTGTGACTAGTGAATTTATCGAAAAGTGGTTATAAGTGTTGTGGTGACTTTCTGATGTACTGTATCCCCTTATTAACTTTAATGAACTAAAAGGGTTAAAACGAGAAAAATTGGGGGTTATGAGTGAAAATTGTGAGGTGTTGGTTGGAGTGTGAGGGTTCGGGAGGGTGGGGAGGAGGTTACTTCGTGGGGGAGTGACCTGAGATGAAATAGTTAAAACGAGAAAAATGTCTAGACTTGTGTTGTAAAGAAATTGTTGGATTGTTGTGGGTATTAACGAAACAAAAATGTGAAATTATTTGGATTAACCTGGGTTAAGAGTGAAAATGTTTTCCCTATGATGTAGGTACTATATCCCCTTATTAACTTTAATGAACTAAAAGGGTCGTCATGATTCAGCCTGTGTGTGTGGGGGTCATCGCGTGACGTCACTGACCGTCGAGTAAACACATTTAATGAGAGGAATACTGACGTCACACTTGTGTTAGACCTGTAGTAAGCATGCCCCCATAGGAGGAGTTCATTTGAATGCTTACCCCCAGAGGGGGGAATCCAAAAACCTTGATCCAAGGAGATGGAGTCTTGGTATTATCGAGAAATTTTGGGGTGGGAGTGAAAGTGAGAGGGGTAATCCAAAAATTTGATCCAAGGAGATGGAGACTTTGATTTCGAGAAAAACTTGATCTTCGAAAACCCCATAGGGGGGATCCAAACAACTTGATCCGAGGAGATGGAGTCATGGTAAGAAAATTTGATCCGAGGAATGGAGAATTTCGAAAACCCCATAGGGGGGATCCAAAAAGACTTGTATTATCGAGAAATTTTTTGGGGTGGGGGGTGAAAGTGAGGGGTAATCCGAGGAAGTGGAGACTTTGATAAGAAATTTTTTGGGGATGGGGGGGTGAAAGGAGGGGTACCCAAAAAACTTTGATCCGAGGAATTGGAGAATTTCGAAAACCCCATAGGGGGGAATCCAAAAAACTTGATCCGAGGAGATGGAGACTTTTGATTCCGAGAAATTTTGGGGTGGGGGTGAAAGTGGGAGGGGGAACCTTAAAAATTTGATCCAAGGAGATGGAGAAATTCAAAACCCTTGATCCAAGGAGATGGAGAATTTCGAAAACCCCATAGGGGGGAATCCAAAAACTTGGTAATATCGAGAAATTTTGGGATGGGGGTGAAAGTGAGAGGGGGAACCTTAAAAACTTGATCCTAGGAGATCATAAGAAAAAAAAAAAAAAAACCTTGATCCAAGGAGATCATAAGGGAGGCGCGGGGGCGATCCGGACGACGCTGCAGAAGGCGCAGCAGAAGGCGCGGGCGGGGGTCGCGAAGGGCGCGGGCGGGCGCGCGGGCGGGCGGGGCGCGCGGGGCGGGGCGCGCGGGCGGGCGGGGCGACGGCGGGGTCGCGAAGGGGGGGGGGGTCGTGGGTGGGGGTATTGGTTGGGGGGTCAAGGGTGAGGTAGTCTCGAGGGCGAGGTCATGGTCAAAACCGGAAGTAACACCTAGGTGTGAAAAGGTGACCCTCCAGCTGCTGGTCCTAGACCGGATACACCGCCCAGTGGAAGGCCTAAACCTGAAGTCCTCGCTCTGTAGAAGGCCCAAACCGGAAGTTCCTCGCTCCGTGGAAGGCCCAAACCGGAAGTTCCTCGCTCAGTGGAAAAAATGACTACTTATATCTATATATATATATATATATATATATATATATATATATATATATATATATATATATATATATATATATATATATATATATATATATATATATATATAAGTAGTGATAAAAGCGGCTGGGGGGTCCCTTCCGGTTTAGGGCCTTCTACAGAGCGGTGTATCCGGTTTAGGGCCTTCCACTGAGCGGTGTATCCGGTCTAGGACCAGCAGCTGGAGGGTCAACTTTTCACACCTAGGTGTTACTTCCGGTTTGACCTTGACCTCGCCCTCGAGACTACCTCACCCTCGACCCCCCTTCGCGACCCCCCCCTTCGCGACCCCCCCCTTCGCGACCCCCCCCTTCGCGACCCCCCCCTTCGCGACCCCCCCTGCGCGACCCCCCGTCGCGCCGCGCGCCCACGACCCCCCCCCTTCGCCGACCCCCCGCCGCGCCGCGCGCCCGCCCGCGCCCTTCGCGACCCCCCGCGCGCGCCCGCCCGCGCCCTTCGCGACCCCCCGCCCGCGCCTTCTGCTGCGCCTTCTGCTGCGTCGTCCGGATCGCCCCCGCGCCTCGAATTTTTTTTTCTTATGATCTCCTTGGATCAAGTTTTTTGGATTCCCCCCTATGGGGTTTCGAATTTTTTTTGAATTTCATTTTCTTGTGCTCTCCATCTCCTCGGATCAAATTTTTGAGGTTCCCTCTCCCACTTTCACCCCCCATCCCCAAAAAATTTCTCAATATCAAAGTCTCCACTTCCTCGGATGCCCCTCCCACTTTCACCCCCCAACCCCAAAAATTTCTCGATAATACAAGTTTTGGATTCCCCCCCCCTATGGGGGTTTCGAAATTCTCCAATTCCTCGGATCAAGTTTTTGGAATCCCCCCTCTGGGGGTAAGCATGCTTACTACAGGTCTAAACAAGTCAAATGACCTAAGAAGGGTGTTTACTCGGCGGTCAGTGACGTCACATGTTGACCCAGCACACAGGTTGAATCAGGCTGACAGTGACGTCACGCGCACACAGGCTGAATCTTGTCGATCCTTTTAGTTCATTAAAATTAATAAGGGGACACAGTACATCAGAAAGGCACATTTTTTCGTTAATACCCACAATTTCTTTACAACACAAGTCTAGACATTTTTTTTAACTATTTCATCTCAGGTCACTCCCCACGAAGTAACCTCCCCCCCACCCTCCCAAACCCTCACACTCCAACCAACACCTCACAATTTTCACTCATAACCCCAATTTTTCTTGTTTTAACCCTTTTAGTTCATTAAAGTTAATAAGGGGACACAGTACATCAGAAAGTCACCACATCGCTTACATCCACTTTCGTTAAATTCACTACTCACAATTTTACATATTACGAAGTTAAATACGCACTTTTACTTTGAACATCTTCAAAAACACTCTCATAAATCATTTGAATACTCACAAAAATACCTTTATACATTTCCAAACAACACTGAAATACTCCAAAAACATCATTCGAACACCCCCAAATCACCTCTGAATACTCCCAGAACACCTTCATAAGTACTCTTGCACATCATTTGAACACCTTCATAAGTACTCTCATAATCATTTGTACACCTTCAAAAAACACCTTTGAATACACACATAAACACCCTTGAACACCTTCAAAACACCTTTGAATAACCTCAAAACACCTTTGAACACCTTCAAAACACCCTTGAACACCTTCAAAACACCCTTGAACACCTTCAAAAAACAACATTTGAACACACTCAAAACACCTTTGAACACCTTTGAACATTTCCAAAACACTATTTGAGTACTCCCAAATAAGATTTGACATCTCTAATTTATCTGCACTTACACATTTCATTAAATTACAACTCATCCCTCAGTCTCCCAGACTAGGCATTTTCTCGTTTTTACCCTTTTAGTTCATTAAAGTTATTAAGGGGACACAATACATCAGAAAAAAAAGTCACAAAAACTAACTCAAACACTTTACTTTGAACACCCCCAAAACACTCTCATAATCATTTGAACACACTCAAAACACCTTTGAATAACCTCAAAACACCTTTGAACACCTTCAAAAACACCCTTGAACACCTTCAAAACACTCTTGAACACCTTCAAAAACACCTTCGAACATTTCCAATCAACACTGAAACACTTCCAAAAAACACAATTTGAGTACTCCCAATTACACCACTGAATACTACTAAAACACCGCTGAATTAAATCAAAACACCCTTCAACACCTTCAAACACCCTTGAACACCTTCAAAACACTCTTGAACACCTTCAAAAACACCTTTGAACATTTTCAATCAACACCGAAACACTCTCATAAACATTTGAATACACACATAAACACCCTTGAACACCTTCAAAACACCTTTGAATATCGTTTTTAAACTAATTTCATCACAACCCACTTATATCATCTTTTTTTCGGTAACTCTAATTCGACTACACTACCCTCATCAATTACCAACAAATTTTACTCGTTTTAACTAATGTCATCACTGTAACCAAGATTTTCACAAAAAAAAACTCTATGACACCTAACACACACGCACACACACACCCCACAACACCCACAACACCCACAACCCACAATTTTTTTCTCGTTTTAACCCTTTTAGTTCATTAAAATTAATAAGGGGGCAGAGTACATCAGAAAGTCACAACAACAACAACCCACAACCCACAATTTTTTCTCGTTTTAGCTAATTTCATCAGAAAGTCACATCACCCACACCGCACATTTTTTTCTCGTTTTAACTAATTTCATCAGAAAAAGTCACATCAACAACCCACTTATAACGTCTTTTCGGGATCTCTAGTTCGACAACAACACCCACATCCCGCAACACCCACAACCCACATCACCCACACCCCACAACACACACAACCCACATCACCCACAATTTTTCTCGTTTTATCTAATTTCATCAGAAAGTCGCAACACACACAACCCCACCCACATCACCCACAATTTTTTTTTCTCGTTTTAACTAATTTCATCAGAAAGTCACAACAACAACAACCCACAACTTATAATCACACCTTTGAATAACCTCAAAACACCATTTGAGTACTCCCAAATACACCACTGAATACTACTAAAACACCGCTGAATACACTCAAAACACCACCAAAATCACCATAAACTAAGATCAACACCCCACAACCCACAACACCCACATCCCACATCACCCACAACCCACATCACCAACAACCCACAATTTTTTTCTCGTTTTAACTAATTTCATCAGAAAAAGTCACAAAAACAACCCACTTATATCATCTTTTCGGCAACTCTAGTTCGACAACAACACCCACAACACCCACATCCCACAACACCCACAACCCACTTCACCCCACACCCCACAACGCCCCCAACACCCACAACCCACAATTTTTTCTCGTTTTATCTAATTTCATCAGAAAGTCACAACAACCCACATCACCCACATCACCCACACTCCACAATTTTTTCTCGTTTTAACTAATTTCATCAGAAAAAGTCCCAACAACAACCCACTTATAACATCTTTTTCGGTATCTCTAGTTCGACAACAACACCCACAACCCACAACACCCACAACCCACTTCACCCACAATTTTTTCTCGTTTCAACTAATTTCATCAGAAAAGGCACAACACCCACAACCCACAACACCCACAACACCCACAACCCACAACCAACACCTCACAATTTTCACTAATAACTCCCCAATTTTTTCTCGTTTTTACCCTTTTAGTTCATTAAAGTTATTAAGGGGACACAATACATCAGAAAAAAAGTCACAACAACCCACATCACCCACACTCCACAATTTTTTCTCGTTTTAACTAATTTCATCAGAAAAAGTCCCAACAACAACCCACTTATAACATCTTTTTCGGTATCTCTAGTTCGACAACAACACCCACAACCCACAACACCCACAACACCCACAACCCACTTCACCCACAATTTTTTCTCGTTTCAACTAATTTCATCAGAAAAGGCACAACACCCACAACCCACAACACCCACAACACCCACAACCCACAACCAACACCTCACAATTTTCACTCATGACTCCCCAATTTTTTCTCGTTTTTACCCTTTTAGTTCATTAAAGTTATTAAGGGGACACAATACATCAGAAAAAAAGTCACAAAAACTAACTCAAACACTTTACTTTGAACATCCCCATTAAATTACAACTCATCCCTCATTCTCCAGACTAGGCATTTTCTCGTTTTTTTTTTTCCAGACTACTCTTTTAGTTCATTAAAGTTGTTAAGGGGACACAATACATCAGAAAAAAGTCACAAAAAAACTAACTCAAACACTTTACTTTGAACATCCCCAAAACACTTTCATAATCATTTGAATACTCACATAAACACCCTTGAACACCTTCAAAACACCTTTGAATATCGTTTTTAAACTAATTTCATCACAACCCACTTATATCATCTTTTTTTCGGTAACTCTAATTCGACTACATTACCCTCATCAATTACCAACAAATTTTACTCGTTTTAACTAATATCATCACTGTAACCAAGATTTCACAAAAAACTCTATGACACCTAACACACACACACACACACACACACACACACACACACACACACACACACACACACACACACACACACACACACACACACACACACACACACACACACACACACACGCACACATACACACACACACACACACACACACACACACACACACACACACACACACACACACACACGCACACACACACACACACACACACACACACACACACACACGCACACATACACACACACACACACACACACACACACACACACATACACAGACACACACATAGTGGGAACACTTCACTCTGGAGGTCCCAAGGTGGTAATAGCAGTGATGTATAACCCACCACAGAACAGCAGGAGGCCAAGGCAAGAGTACGACGAGAGCAATAGAGCGATGGTTGACACACTGGCTAGAGTGGCCAGAAGAGCTCATGCATGCAGGGCAAAGCTCCTGATCATGGGTGACTTTAACCACAAGGAGATCGATTGGGAGAACTTGGACCCACATGGGGGCCAAGATACATGGAGGGCTAAGATGATGGAGGTGGTACTGGAGAACTTCATGTACCAACACGTAAGGGACACTACAAGAGAGAGAGGAGAGGATGAACCAGCAAGGCTGGACTTAGTATTCACCTTCAGTAGTGCAGATATCGAGGACATCGCATATGAAAGACCCCTTGGGGCCAGTGACCATGTGGTTTTAAGCTTCGAATACACAGTAGAGCTACAAGTGGAGGGAGAAGCAGGAAGGCCAGGACGAATGAAGCCAAACTACAAGAAAGGGGACTACACAGGAATGAGGAACTACCTGAACGGGGTTCAGTGGAACAGAGAACTGGCAGGGAAGCCAGTTAATGAGATGATGGAATATGTAGCAACAAAATGCAAGGAGGCTGAGGAGAGGTTTGTACCCAAGGGTAACAGGAGTAATGAAAAAGCCAGGATGAGCCCATGGTTTACCCAAAGGTGCAGGGAGGCAAAAACCAAGTGTGCTAGGGAATGGAAGAAATATAGAAGGCAAAGGACCCAGGAGAATAAGGAGAACAGTCGTAGAGCCAGAAACGAATATGCACAGATAAGAAGGGAGGCCCAAAGACAATATGAAAATGACATAGCAGCGAAAGCCAAATCTGACCCGAAACTGTTGTACAGCCACATCAGGAGGAAAACAACAGTCAAGGACCAGGTAATCAGGCTAAGGAATGAAGGAGGAGAGACAACAGGAAATGACCGTGAAGTATGTGAAGAACTCAACAAGAGATTCAAAGAAGTGTTCACAGAGGAGACAGAAGGGACTCCAGAA